>NW_026115158.1:0-71727 GCF_025201925.1 Gopherus flavomarginatus
CCCAGGGGTTAGACCCCTGGAGCTGGGGTTGGGGCCCCCAGGGGTTAGACCCCTGGAGCTATGGTTCGGGCTCTCTGGGGTTGGGCCCCTGGAACTGGTGTTGGGGCTCCCAGGGGTTGGGCTCTTGGAGCTGGTGTTGGGGTCCCCAGGGGTCGGGCCCCTGGAGCTGGGGTTGGGGCCCCGGGGGTTACGCCCCTGGAGCTGGGGTTGGGGCCCCCAGGGGTTAGGCCCCTGGAACTATGGTTCGGGCGCTCAGAGGTTTGGCCCCTGGAGCTGGTGTTGGGGCCCCCAGGGGTTGGGCCCCTGGAACTATGGTTCGGGCTCTCTGGGGTTGAGCCCCTGGAGCTGGTGTTGGTGCTCCCAGGGGTTGGGCCCCTGGAGCTGGGGTTGCGGTCCCCGGGGGTTAGGCCCCTGTAGCTATGGTTCGTTCGCTCAGGGGTTGGGCCCCTGGAGCTGGTGTTGGGGCCCTCAGGGATTAGGCCCCTGGAGCTATGGTTCTGGCGCTCAGGGATTGGGCCCCTGGAGCTGGTTTTGGGGCCCCCAGGCGTTGGGCTCCTGGAGTAGGTGTTGGGGCCCCCAGGGGTTGGGCTCCTGGAGCTGTGGTTGGGGCCCCCGGGTGTTAGGCTCCTGGAGCTATGGTTCGGGCGCTCAGGGGTTGGGCCCCTGGAGCTGGTGTTTGGACCCCCAAGGGTTGGGCCCCTGGAGCTGGGGTTCGGGCCCCCGGGGGTTAGGCCCCTGGAGCTATGGTTCGGGCGCTCAAGGATTGAGCCCCTGGAGCTGGTGTTGGGGCCGCCATGGGTTGGGCCCCTGGAGCTGGGGTTGGGGCCCTCGGGGGTTAGGCCTCTGCAGCTATGGTTCGGGCGCTCAGGGGTTGGGCCCCTGGAACTGGGGTCGAGGGCCCCAGGGGTTGGTCCCCTGGAGCTATGGTTAGGGCGCTCAGGGGTTGGGCCCCTGGAGCTGGTGTTGGGGCCCACAGGGGTTCGGACCCTGGAGCTGGGGTTGGGGCCCCCGGGGGTCAGGCCCCTTTGGCTATGGTTTGGGCGCTCAGGGGTTGGGCCCCTGGAGCTGGTGTTGGGGCCCCCAGGGGTTGGGCTCCTGGAGCTGGTGGTGCCCTCAGGGGTTGGGCCCCTGGAGCTGTGCTTGGGGCCCCCAGGGGTTAGGCCTCTGGAGCTATGGTTCGGGCGCTCAGGGGTTGGGCCCCTGGAGCTGGTGTTGGGGCCCACAGGGGTTCGGACCCTGGAGCTGGGGTTGGGGCCCCCGGGGGTTAGGCCCCTGGGGCTATGGTTTGGGCACTCTGGGGTTGGGTCCCTGGAGCTGGTGTTGGGGCTCCCAGGGGTTGGGCTCCTGGAGCTGGTGTTGGGGCCTCCAGGGGTTAGGCCCCTGGAGGTATTGTTCGGGCGCTCAGGGGTTGGGCCCTTGGAGCTGGTGTTGGGGCCCCCAGGGATTAGGCCCCTGGAGCTAAGGTTCGGGCGCTCAGGGGTTGGGACCCTGGAGCTGGTGTTGGGGACCCCAGGAGTTGGGCCCCTGGAGCTGGGGTTGGGGCCCCGGGGGTTACGCCCCTGGAGCTGGGGTTGTGCCCCTGGAGCTGGTGAGGGGCCCCAGCGTTAGGCCCCTGGAGCTATGGTTCGGACGCTCAGGGGTTGGGCGCCTGGAGCTGGGGTCGAGGGCCCCAGGGGTTGGGCCCCTGGAGCTGGGGTTGGGGCCCCGGGGGTTAGGCCCCTGGAACTATGGTTCGGGCGCTTAGGGGTTTGGCCCCTGGAGCTGGTGTTGGGGCCCCCAGGGTTTGGGCCCCTGGAACTATGGCTCGGGCTCTCTGGGGTTGGGCCCCTGGAGCTGGTGTTGGTGCTCCCAGGGGTTGGGCTCTTGGAGCTGGTGTTGGGGTCCCCAGGGGTTGGGCTCCTGTAGCTGGGGTTGGGGCCCCCGGGGGTTAGACCCAGGGAGCTATGGTTTGGGCGCTCAGGGGTTGGACCCCTGGAGCTGGTGTTGGGGCATCCAGGGGTTGGGCCAATGGAGCTGGGGATGGGGCGCCCGGGTGTTAGGCCCCTGGAGCTATGGTTCGTTCGCTCAGGGGTTGGGCCCCTTGAGCTGGTGTTGGGGCCCTCAGGGATTAGGCCCCTGGAGCTATGGTTCTGGCGCTCAGGGATTGGGCCCCTGGAGCTGGTTTTGGTTCTCCCAGGGGTTGGGCTCCTGGAGCAGGTGTTGGGGCCCCCAGGGGTTGGGCCCCTGGAGCTGTGGTTGGGGCCCCCGGGTGTTAGGCTCCTGGAGCTATGGTTCGGGCGCTCAGGGGTTGGGCCCCTGTAGCTGGTGTTTGGACCCCCAGGGGTTGGGCCCCTGGAGCTGGGGTTCGGGCCCCCGGGGGTTAGGCCCCTGGAGCTATGGTTCGGGCGCTCAAGGATTGAGCCCCTGGAGCTGGTGTTGGGGCCGCCATGGGTTGGGCCCCTGGAGCTGGGGTTGGGGCCCTCGGGGGTTAGGCCTCTGCAGCTATGGTTCGGGCGCTCAGGGGTTGGGCCCCTGGAGCTGGGGTCGAGGGCCCCAGGGGTTGGTCCCCTGGAGCTATGGTTAGGGCGCTCAGGGGTTGGGCCCCTGGAGCTGGTGTTGGGGCCCACAGGGGTTCGGACCCTGGAGCTGGGGTTCGGGCGCTCCGGGGTTGGGCCCCTGGAACTTGTGTTGGGACCCCCAGGGGTTGGGCCCCTGGAGCTGTGGTTGGGTCCCTCGGGGGTTAGGCCCCTGGAGCTATGGTTCGGCACTCAGGGGTTGGGCCTCTGAAACTGGTGTTGGGGCCCCCAGGGGTTGGGCCCCTGGAGCTGGGGTTGGGGCCCTCGGGGGTTAGGCCCCTGCAGCTATGGTTCGGGGGCTCAGGGATTGGGCCCCTGGAGCTGCTTTTGGGGCCTCCAGTGGTTGGGACCCTGGAGCTGGGGTTGGGGCCTCCAGGGGTTAGGCCCTTGGATCTTTGGATCGGCCGCTCATGGGTTGGGCCCCTGGAGCTGGTGTTGGGGCCCCAAGGGGTTGGGCCCCTGGAGCTGGTGTTGGGGACCCAGGGGTTTGTCCCCTGGAGCTATGGTTCAGGCGCTCAGGGGTTGGGCCCCTGGAGCTATGGTTCGGGCGCTCAGGGGTTGGGCCCCTGGAGCTGGGGTGGAGGGCCCCAGGGGTTGGGCCCCTGGAGCTGGTGTTGTGGCCCCCAGGTTTTGAGTTCCTGGAGATTGTGTTGGGGCTCGCAGGGGTTGGGCCCCTGGAGCTGTGGTTGGGGCCCCCAGGGTTTAGGCCCCTGGAGCTATGGTTCGGGCGCTGTGGGGTTGGGCCCCTGGAGCTGGTGTTGGGGCCCCCAGGTTTTGAGTTCCTGGAGATTGTGTTGGGGCTCGCAGGGGTTGGGCCCCTGGAGCTGTGGTTGGGGCCCCCAGGGGTTAGGCCCCTGGAGCTATGGTTCGGGCGCTCAGGGGTTGGGCCCCTGGAGCTGGGGTCGAGGGCCCCATGGGTTGGGCCCCTGGAGCTGGGGTTGGGGCCCCGGGGGTTACGCCCCTGGAGCTGGGGTTGTGCCCCTGGAGCTGGTGAGGGGCCCCAGCGTTAGGCCCCTGGAGCTATGGTTCGGACGCTCAGGGGTTGGGCGCCTGGAGCTGGGGTCGAGGGCCCCAGGGGTTGGGCCCCTGGAGCTGGGGTTGGGGCCCCGGGGGTTAGGCCCCTGGAACTATGGTTCGGGCGCTTAGGGGTTTGGCCCCTGGAGCTGGTGTTGGGGCCCCCAGGGTTTGGGCCCCTGGAACTATGGCTCGGGCTCTCTGGGGTTGGGCCCCTGGAGCTGGTGTTGGTGCTCCCAGGGGTTGGGCTCTTGGAGCTGGTGTTGGGGTCCCCAGGGGTTGGGCTCCTGTAGCTGGGGTTGGGGCCCCCGGGGGTTAGACCCAGGGAGCTATGGTTTGGGCGCTCAGGGGTTGGACCCCTGGAGCTGGTGTTGGGGCATCCAGGGGTTGGGCCAATGGAGCTGGGGATGGGGCCCCCGGGTGTTAGGCCCCTGGAGCTATGGTTCGTTCGCTCAGGGGTTGGGCCCCTTGAGCTGGTGTTGGGGCCCTCAGGGATTAGGCCCCTGGAGCTATGGTTCTGGCGCTCAGGGATTGGGCCCCTGGAGCTGGTTTTGGTTCTCCCAGGGGTTGGGCTCCTGGAGCAGGTGTTGGGGCCCCCAGGGGTTGGGCCCCTGGAGCTGTGGTTGGGGCCCCCGGGTGTTAGGCTCCTGGAGCTATGGTTCGGGCGCTCAGGGGTTGGGCCCCTGTAGCTGGTGTTTGGACCCCCAGGGGTTGGGCCCCTGGAGCTGGGGTTCGGGCCCCCGGGGGTTAGGCCCCTGGAGCTATGGTTCGGGCGCTCAAGGATTGAGCCCCTGGAGCTGGTGTTGGGGCCGCCATGGGTTGGGCCCCTGGAGCTGGGGTTGGGGCCCTCGGGGGTTAGGCCTCTGCAGCTATGGTTCGGGCGCTCAGGGGTTGGGCCCCTGGAGCTGGGGTCGAGGGCCCCAGGGGTTGGTCCCCTGGAGCTATGGTTAGGGCGCTCAGGGGTTGGGCCCCTGGAGCTGGTGTTGGGGCCCACAGGGGTTCGGACCCTGGAGCTGGGGTTCGGGCCCCCGGGGGTTAGGCCCCTGGGGCTATGGTTTGGGCGCTCAGGGGTTGGGCCCCTGGAGCTGGTGTTGGGGCCCCCAGGGGTTGGGCTCCTGGAGCTGGTGGTGCCCTCAGGGGTTGGGCCCCTGGAGCTGTGCTTGGGGCCCCCAGGGGTTAGGCCTCTGGAGCTATGGTTCGGGCGCTCAGGGGTTGGGCCCCTGGAGCTGGTGTTGGGGTCCACAGGGGTTCGGACCCTGGAGCTGGGGTTGGGGCCCCCGGGGGTTAGGCCCCTGGGGCTATGGTTTGGGCACTCTGGGGTTGGGCCCCTGGAGCTGGTGTTGGGGCTCCCAGGGGTTGGGCTCCTGGAGCTGGTGTTGGGGCCTCCAGGGGTTAGGCCCCTGGAGGTATTGTTCGGGCGCTCAGGGGTTGGGCCCTTGGAGCTGGTGTTGGGGCCCCTAGGGATTAGGCCCCTGGAGCTAAGGTTCGGGCGCTCAGGGGTTGGGACCCTGGAGCTGGTGTTGGGGACCCCAGGAGTTGGGCCCCTGGAGCTGGTGTTGGGGCCTCAGGGGTTAGGCCCGTTGAGCTAAGGCTCGGGCGCTCAGGGGTTGGGACACTGGAGTTGGTGTTGCGGCCACCAGGGGTTGGGCCCCTCGAGCTACGGTTAGGGCGCTCCGGGGTTGGGCCCCTGGAACTTGTGTTGGGACCCCCAGGGGTTGGGCCCCTGGAGCTGTGGTTGGGGCCCTCGGGGGTTAGGCCCCTGGAGCTATGGTTCGGGCACTCAGGGATTGGGCCTCTGAAACTGGTGTTGAGGCCCCAAGGGGTTAGGCCCCTGGAGCTGGGGTTGGGGCCCTCGGGGGTTAGGCCCCTGCAGCTATGGTTCGGGGGCTCAGGGATTGGGCCCCTGGAGCTGGTTTTGGGGCCTCCAGTGGTTGGGACCCTGGAGCTGGGGTTGGGGCCTCCAGGGGTTAGGCCCCTGGATCTTTGGTTCGGCCGCTCATGGGTTGGGCCCCTGGAGCTGGTGTTGGGGCCCCAAGGGGTTGGGCCCCTGGAGCTGGTGTTGGGGACCCAGGGGTTTGTCCCCTGGAGCTATGGTTCAGGCGCTCAGGGGTTGGGCCCCTGGAGCTATGGTTCGGGCGCTCAGGGGTTGGGCCCCTGGAGCTGGGGTGGAGGGCCCCAGGGGTTGGGCCCCTGGAGCTGGTGTTGAGGCCCCCAGGTTTTGAGTTCCTGGAGATTGTGTTGGGGCTCGCAGGGGTTGGGCCCCTGGAGCTGTGGTTGGGGCCCCCAGGGTTTAGGCCACTGGAGCTATGGTTCGGGCGCTGTGGGGTTGGGCCCCTGGAGCTGGTGTTGGGGCCCCCAGGTTTTGAGTTCCTGGAGATTGTGTTGGGGCTCGCAGGGGTTGGGCCCCTGGAGCTGTGGTTGGGGCCCCCAGGGGTTAGGCCCCTGGAGCTATGGTTCGGGCGCTCAGGGGTTGGGCCCATAGAGCTATGGTTCGGGCGCTCATGGGTTGGGCCCCTGGAGCTGTTGTTGGGGCCCCAAGGGGTTGGGCCCCTGGAGCTGGTGAGGGGCCCCAGGGGTTAGGCCCCTGGAGCTATGGTTCGGGCGCTCAGGGGTTGGGCCCCTGGAGCTGGGGTCGAGGGCCCCAGGGGTTGGGCCCCTGGAGCTGGGGTTGGGGCCCCGGGGGTTACGCCCCTGGAGCTGGGGTTGGGCCCCTGGAGCTGGTGAGGGGCCCCAGGGGTTAGGCCCGTGGAGCTATGGTTCGGAAGCTCAGGGGTTGGGCCCCTGGAGCTGGGGTCGAGGGCCCCAGGGGTTGGGCCCCTGGAACTGGGGTTGGGGCCCCCAGGGGTTAGACCCCTGGAGCTGGGGTTGGGGCCCCCAGGGGTTAGACCCCTGGAGCTATGGTTCGGGCTCTCTGGGGTTGGGCCCCTGGAACTGGTGTTGGGGCTCCCAGGGGTTGGGCTCTTGGAGCTGGTGTTGGGGTCCCCAGGGGTTGGGCCCCTGGAGCTGGGGTTGGGGCCCCGGGGGTTACGCCCCTGGAGCTGGGGTTGGGGCCCCCAGGGGTTAGGCCCCTGGAACTATGGTTCGGGCGCTCAGGGGTTTGGCCCCTGGAGCTGGTGTTGGGGCCCCCAGGGGTTGGGCCCCTGGAACTATGGTTCGGGCTCTCTGGGGTTGAGCCCCTGGAGGTGGTGTTGGGCCCCTGGAGCTGGGGTTGGGGCCCCCGGGGGTTAGGCCCCTGGAGCTATGGTTCGTTCGCTCAGGGGTTGGGCCCCTGGAGCTGGTGTTGGGGCCCTCAGGGATTAGGCCCCTGGAGCTATGGTTCTGGCGCTCAGGGATTGGGCCCCTGGAGCTGGTTTTGGGGCCCCCAGGGGTTGGGCTCCTGGAGCAGGTGTTGGGGCCCCCAGGGGTTGGGCCCCTGGAGCTGTGGTTGGGGCCCCCGGGTGTTAGGCTCCTGGAGCTATGGTTCGGGCGCTCAGGGGTTGGGCCCCTGTAGCTGGTGTTTGGACCCCCAGGGTTTGGGCCCCTGGAGCTGGGGTTCGGGCCCTCGGGGGTTAGGCCTCTGCAGCTATGGTTCGGGCGCTCAGGGGTTGGGCCCCTGGAACTGGGGTCGAGGGCCCCAGGGGTTGGTCCCCTGGAGCTATGGTTAGGGCGCTCAGGGGTTGGGCCCCTGGAGCTGGTGTTGGGGCCCACAGGGGTTCGGACCCTGGAGCTGGGGTTGGGGCCCCCGGGGGTTAGGCCCCTTTGGCTATGGTTTGGGCGCTCAGGCGTTGGGCCCCTGGAGCTGGTGTTGGGGCCCCCAGGGGTTGGGCTCCTGGAGCTGGTGGTGCCCTCAGGGGTTGGGCCCCTGGAGCTGTGCTTGGGGCCCCCAGGGGTTAGGCCTCTGGAGCTATGGTTCGGGCGCTCAGGGGTTGGGCCCCTGGAGCTGGTGTTGGGGCCCACAGGGGTTCGGACCCTGGAGCTGGGGTTGGGGCCCCCGGGGGTTAGGCCCCTGGGGCTATGGTTTGGGCACTCTGGGGTTGGGCCCCTGGAGCTGGTGTTGGGGCTCCCAGGGGTTGGGCTCCTGGAGCTGGTGTTGGGGCCTCCAGGGTTTAGGCCCCTGGAGGTATTGTTCGGGCGCTCAGGGGTTGGGCCCTTGGAGCTGGTGTTGGGGCCCCCAGGGATTAGGCCCCTGGAGCTAAGGTTCGGGCGCTCAGGGGTTGGGACCCTGGAGCTGGTGTTGGGGACCCCAGGAGTTGGGCCCCTGGAGCTGGTGTTGGGGCCTCAGGGGTTAGGCCCGTTGAGCTAAGGCTCGGGCGCTCAGGGGTTGGGCCACTCGAGTTGGTGTTGCGGCCACCAGGGGTTGGGCCCCTCGAGCTATGGTTAGGGCGCTCCGGGGTTGGGCCCCTGGAACTTGTGTTGGGACCCCCAGGGGTTGGGCCCCTGGAGCTGTGGTTGGGTCCCTCGGGGGTTAGGCCCCTGGAGCTATGGTTCGGGCACTCAGGGGTTGGGCCTCTGAAACTGGTGTTGGGGCCCCCAGGGTTTGTGCCCCTGGAGCTGGGGTTGGGGCCCTCGGGGGTTAGGCCCCTGCAGCTATGGTTCGGGGGCTCAGGGATTGGGCCCCTGGAGCTGCTTTTGGGGCCTCCAGTGGTTGGGACCCTGGAGCTGGGGTTGGGGCCTCCAGGGGTTAGGCCCCTGGATCTTTGGTTCGGCCGCTCATGGGTTGGGCCCCTGGAGCTGGTGTTGGGGCCCCAAGGGGTTGGGCCCCTGGAGCTGGTGTTGGGGACCCAGGGGTTTGTCCCCTGGAGCTATGGTTCAGGCGCTCAGGGGTTGGGCCCCTGGAGCTATGGTTCGGGCGCTCAGGGGTTGGGCCCCTGGAGCTGGGGTGGAGGGCCCCAGGGGTTGGGCCCCTGGAGCTGGTGTTGTGGCCCCCAGGTTTTGAGTTCCTGGAGATTGTGTTGGGGCTCGCAGGGGTTGGGCCCCTGGAGCTGTGGTTGGGGCCCCCAGGGTTTAGGCCACTGGAGCTATGGTTCGGGCGCTGTGGGGTTGGGCCCCTGGAGCTGGTGTTGGGGCCCCCAGGTTTTGAGTTCCTGGAGATTGTGTTGGGGCTCGCAGGGGTTGGGCCCCTGGAGCTGTGGTTGGGGCCCCCAGGGGTTAGGCCCCTGGAGCTATGGTTCGGGCGCTCAGGGGTTGGGCCCCTGGAGCTGGTGTTGGGGCCCCCAGGGCTTGGGCCCCTGGAGGTGGTGAGGGGTCCCAGGGGTTAGGCCCCTGGAGCTATGGTTCGGGCGCTCAGGGGTTGGGCCCCTGGAGCTGGGGTCGAGGGCCCCAGGGGTTGGGCCCCTGGAGCTGGGGTTGGGGCCCCGGGGGTTACGCCCCTGGAGCTGGGGTTGTGCCCCTGGAGCTGGTGAGGGGCCCCAGCGTTAGGCCCCTGGAGCTATGGTTCGGACGCTCAGGGGTTGGGCGCCTGGAGCTGGGGTCGAGGGCCCCAGGGGTTGGGCCCCTGGAGCTGGGGTTGGGGCCCCGGGGGTTAGGCCCCTGGAACTATGGTTCGGGCGCTTAGGGGTTTGGCCCCTGGAGCTGGTGTTGGGGCCCCCAGGGGTTGGGCCCCTGGAACTATGGCTCGGGCTCTCTGGGGTTGGGCCCCTGGAGCTGGTGTTGGTGCTCCCAGGGGTTGGGCTCTTGGAGCTGGTGTTGGGGTCCCCAGGGGTTGGGCCCCTGTAGCTGGGGTTGGGGCCCCCGGGGGTTAGACCCAGGGAGCTATGGTTTGGGCGCTCAGGGGTTGGACCCCTGGAGCTGGTGTTGGGGCATCCAGGGGTTGGGCCAATGGAGCTGGGGATGGGGCCCCCGGGGGTTAGGCCCCTGGTGCTATGGTTCGTTCGCTCAGGGGTTGGGCCCCTGGAGCTGGCGTTGGGGCCCTCAGGGATTAGGCCCCTGGAGCTATGGTTCTGGCGCTCAGGGATTGGGCCCCTGGAGCTGGTTTTGGTTCTCCCAGGGGTTGGGCTCCTGGAGCAGGTGTTGGGGCCCCCAGGGGTTGGGCCCCTGGAGCTGTGGTTGGGGCCCCCGGGGGATAGGCCCCTGGAGCTATGGTTCGGGCGCTAAGGGGTTTGGCCCCTGTAGCTGGTGTTTGGACCCCCAGGGGTTGGGCCCCTGGAGCTGGGGTTCGGGCCCCCGGGGGTTAGGCCCCTGGAGCTATGGTTCGGGCGCTCAAGGATTGAGCCCCTGGAGCTGGTGTTGGTGATAGAAAAGGCCTAAAAATCAACAGGCCCAGGCCTGTATCTTCCTCTCTTTCCCTGGCTTTAGCCCAAAGAGGGGCCTTGGGATTTGAATAACAAGCAAAACCTGGGAATCCAGGACAAGACATGTATCTAGTCTCATTTAACCATGTCAGCTATTTACTAATTAGTCCGCTTGGCACAAAAGTTTATGCAGCTGTTTTCTCATGTATCCTCAAAGATATGTAATACCAAAGGTCAAGGTATGTACCTTATACTCCCTTCAAAATGATAAATGTATCCGCAACAGATGTATCTTGTATCCCCTTCCCCAAAATAATCATGTATTCTGTGTGACCTGTTATCTATAGGTCAGTATAATGACGTTTACTAAAGTTGTTTGTTACTGATTATAAAAGGGACTCATGTCCCCCATGTAAGGTGTGCTCTTCTCTGGCATTAGTCGAGAAGAAACACCCGCTCAGCTGAACGAAAATAAAGGTGTGGTACCCGTCTTCTTGTTCTCCGTGCCTCCTTGGTGTAATTAGGTAAGCTCCAGGGGGAAACGGGCCCTGTTTGGCCAACAACTGGCGACTCCGCCGGGACTTCTCTCCCTGTAGAGGGCGCTGACCGGCGACCGAGGGCGATTCCGAGGAGTGGCCACCTCGAGCCACTGATTCGCTCGGGCCTCGGGTCGTTGTAATCGGTCGGGACGGCTGCGTCCTCTCTAAAGAGAACTCCTAACGACACGGAGACAAGACGGTGCCAGAAGGGGAAGGTCCAACAGCCGGACGCGGCCACTCCGGGTGGTAAGTGCGTTTTACCTCTTGGGTTTAAAGGATATAACGCCCCCGCAGTGTGATTGGACCTCATAGGTAACCCCGGTGTGGGAAGATATTGTGGTTGCTTGAAGGTTATGCTAAGCAAGCCAGGCAATTAATGAATAATACCACTAATTTCACGAGCCCGTGGGCTGTATTGGATAATTACTGGGATATAGAACAGCCTCAGGGCTTGCTTCTGTTTTTGGGGGGAGTCTTGCTTTTCTTCATATTGATGTTGTATTGGAGGCCAAAATTGTGATAACCAGGTCTAGGACTTAAACCGACTCCAGCCGCCCTGAGACTCCTGCGAGGGGAAACCCTGTGACCAGGATATCTTAATCGCAAGGGGGGTCGGTCGAACCCGTGACCAGGTTTAATTACACACAAGCATAATGGGGTCCGGACAAAGCATTTATGCTGGGACGCCCTTAGAATGTATGCTAAATAATTGGAAGGCGTTTAGACGTCAGGCTGATTATGGAATGCCATTATGTAAGGATGATTTGATAAAATTCTGTACTGTGGAATGGCCCTGAAGGGGGAGAGTGGGAAAGGGGGGGGCAACACGAAGGGACGAACAGGATTACAGGAGAAGGGAAGAGGCCCCCGTTTGGGATGAAATCAGTGTGCTATCTGTAAGGAAGAGGGACACTGGAAGAATGAATGCCCCCAGCGACATAACAGACGGGAGGGAAGCAGGAATAGGACCCCGCCTGTGCCCGTTTTCTATAACGAGGCACACGATGAGTCGGCTGTATAGGGAGGCCGAGGGACCCAGCGGCCCCTCCTAGCGGCGCAACCCGCTGGCCTGGATCCCACGGTGATAATTGAGGTAGGGGGCCGCCCAGTTGAAGCCCTGATCGATACAGGAGCTGCCCTTAGCTTGCTTCCCCTAGCTGAGGCTCCCCGGGGGAGAGCTCAAGGGTGTGCTGTAGTCCAAGGGATAGAAGGACAAAGTATAAAATTGGAAAAATCTCTACCTCTTCTAGTAAAAGTAGGAGACTGCCATATATCCCACCAATTCGTTTGCAGCCCCTCCTGCCCCATTGCGCTGCTAGGACGAGATCTACTTACTAAACTGCAAGCAGAAATCTCGTTCAACAATAATGGGACTCTGGAGGTTAGGCTCCCTAAACACCAAATTTCTAACTATCAAATGGCCCTGTTAAATGTTAAAAATCCTTCCCCAGCACAGCCAGAGAGTGAAAAGAACCAAATGCCAGGGGTTAATCCTGAGGTCTGGGCTGAGGAGGGAGGTTTTGCTCGGGCTCGAAATGCTTTGCCAGTACACATTTCCCTTAAGGAGGGAAGCCGTCCAGTCCGAATTCGACAATACCCCCTTAAGTTAACCATTCGGATCGGACTGAAGCCTTTGATTCAAAAGTTTTTGCAGTGTGGGTGGTTAAGGGAAGGCACTTCTCCATATAATACTCCAATAATGGGAGTGCCTAAGCCTAACGGACAATATCGATTAGTCCAGGACCTGAGGCAGGTTAATAAGTTGATAGAAGCCCCCTATCCAGTTGTCCCAAACCCCCATACTATTTTAAGCCAAGTCCCCAAGAGCCACGGGTGGTTCTCTGTAATAGATTTAAAAGATGCTTTCTTTTCCATACCTCTTGATCAGGAGTCTCAGAAACTGTTTGCCTTTGAATGGGAAGATCCAGATACCCATTACAAGGCTCAGTATCTTTGGACTGTTGTCCCCCAGGGACTGACTTGTGCCCCCGAGATTTTTGGCAGCCAACTAAAAAGAGACCTGGCTCCGTTCCTAGCTGCACATTTCTCATGTAACATAGTTCAGTACTGTGATGATTTACTCCTAAGTACTGAAACAGAAACTGCTTGTAAGGAATGTACAATAGAGCTCCTCAATTTTCTTGGAGCTCAGGGATATAAGGTTTCTAGAGAGAAAGCCCAATTGGTCAAACAACAGGTTACTTTTCTCGGATATCAGCTTCGTCAGGGACGTCGTAGCTTGGGTAAAGACAGAATCCAGGCGATACTTGAAAGCCCTCAACCCCGAAATCCCAGAGAGCTAAGGGCTTTCTTGGGACTGACCGGTTTTTGCCGGCTTTGGATCCCTGACTACGGCGGAAAGGCTAAACCACTATATGAGTCCCTCACTAAAGAGGGTCTGCTTAACTGGGAGTGGACTAAAGAAAAAGAAAAAGCATTTCAAGAGCTTAAAGAAGCCTTGGTTCAGCCTCCCGCACTGGCTCTCCCGGATCCCCGGAAGCCGTTCACTCTATACGTTCATGAGAGAAGGGGGGTGGCGTCCGGGGTTCTGTGCCAGAGGTCGGGACCGGCCTGGCAACCTGTGGGTTATTACTCCAAGGTATTGGACCCCGTCGCTAAGGGCTGGCCAGCTTGTCTCCGAGCTGTAGCTGCGACCGCTCTCCTTGTACAGGAGGCTGAAAAACTAACCCTGGGTGGGGATACTGAGGTTGTGGTACCCCATGGAATACCTCAGATATTGGGAACAGGAGCCGGGGAAAAACATTTAAACCCCAGCAGGCATACCAGATATGAGATAGGACTTTTGTTAGCTCCTAACCTAACTTTTAAAACAGTTAGTTCCCTCAATCCAGCTACTTTACTACCAAAGCCCCAAGTCCCTTATGGGGCTAGTCCCACCCATGATTGTATTGAAGTTTTACAACAAGAAACTAAACCTCGCTCTGATCTTTCAGATATACCCTGGCCCAACCCCGATGTTGAAATGTATGTAGATGGATCTAGTTATGTAGAGGACGGGAAGCGATTTACAGGAGCAGCCGTCATAGTTAAGGAGGGAGAAGTGTATAAGTTTCAGCTAAGCCCCAACCTATCTGCCCAGGCGGCGGAACTGGTGGCTCTTATTGAGGCGCTCCGAAGGGGAATTGGAAAGACTATTAATATATATACTGACAGTCGTTATGCATACATGGTGGTGCATGCCCATGGAACCTTATGGAAAGAAAGGGGTTCCATTACAGCCTCAGGCCAAAGAATAGCCCATGGGGCTCTTATTAAGACACTGCTTGAGGCCCTGATGCTTCCTCTCCGGGTCGCGGTAGTACACGTGCGTGCACATGGGAGGGCCCCACGTAAGGGTCTAAAACTTTCACCCTTCGAGCTGGTCTTTGGGTTCCCTCCCCGAGTACTCATCCCGGGATACCGAGAGGATATAAACTGGGAAGTGGGGAATGACTCTTTATGGAAACAGGTTTCTGCGCTGCAATCTGTTTTGTTACAGTTACATCGCTACGCGGCGCCTTTCCAGACCCTTCCCTTGGAACAACCGGTGCATTCTTTCCAGATCGGTGATCAGGTCCTTGTCAAAAAGTGGAAGCGTGATCCACTCACACCGCGGTGGGACGGTCCGTATACTGTATCGCTCATCAGCCAGGCCGCTGTTAAGGTCCTTGGGAGCGACAAGTGGACGCATCATTCCCGAGTAAAGCGGTTCCTGAGCCCTGATTCAGAGAACAGCCAAGCTGAAGAGGACATCAGCCCTCTGTCCCCTCCGGCTCCGGAAGCCCGGAGAGACACAGGCGAAGACTCTACCTGGGAGTACCAAGGATTGGAAGGACTAAAAGGACTGTTTAAAAGACAGAAACAATGAAACCATTCTTTGTATTTCTGGTCTGTATGTTTACTTATGCATATAATTGGGAAAATAGGTTTCTGCAACTAGGGGAACTAATAGCAGATTCTTTTAACCTTACTAATTGCTGGGTGTGTGGCGGTCCAGGAGAATTAAATGAGTGGCCCTGGGTAGCTCAGCCGGTACAGCCTAAGTGGTGGCTAAGTAGTTTGAGCATAGTACATAAGGGAACGGGAAGGTGGACTGAAAACCAGGGCCCCTGGCGACTCTATTCTGCTGGAATCGGTGTCTTTTGCCTTAATCGAACAAGGCATGGGGGAAGATAATATGGGGGAAAGCAAATGTGAATGGACCCTATCACTGGGTTTTGATTGCTGGGATCCCCACTGTCGCCCATATGACTGTTTAAAGTACCAAGGACGATGGAACCTTACCCATGTAAAGCTAACTAACAATAGCTGGGTAAAGTGTTCCTACTGGAATCACAGAGGTGATGGCTGTAAAGCAGTAGGATTAGATGGGTACTTCGATGCCCTCTTCCTAAGCTGCCAGCGAGACAACACCACTGACAAAAATCATGTGGTGCGGTGGTACCAATGGGCATGGCAACACCTTAATGGAACCCGAGTTACCCATTTTCGACAATTTTGGGCTAGTACCAATAACCCGAGATTTGGTTGTAACTGTGTATGGAAGGCAGGAGCTGGAGCATGGAAATGCAACTATTGTAACCCAAATGTAGACAACTTCCTAGGGGGACCTATAGAATCAGGCAACGCTCTCTATTACGAAGAGCCGGGCCCCGCTGATTCCCCTGAGACCTGGGATGGTCCCTTTGCTAACGGAACTTGGGCATTAAAAGGTCATTATTGGATCTGTGGCTCTTATGCTTATCGCAGATTGCCTCCAAACTGGTCGGGAATATGCTACATAGGATACATTAGGCCTTTGTTCTTTCTCTTACCTCAAGCCCAGGGAAACAAATTGGGAGTTAAGGTTTATGATGATATTGTACAAACCTGAAGGAACTGAGGCGCAAAGCCCATAAGCTCTTAAAATGTTTTTAAGGGGGGGGAAACTTGATAGAAAAGGCCTAAAAATCAACAGGCCCAGGCCTGTATCTTCCTCTCTTTCCCTGGCTTTAGCCCAAAGAGGGGCCTAGGGATTTGAATAACAAGCAAAACCTGGGAATCCAGGACAAGACATGTATCTAGTCTCATTTAACCATGTCAGCTATTTACTAATTAGTCCGCTTGGCACAAAAGTTTATGCAGCTGTTTTCTCATGTATCCTCAAAGATATGTAATACCAAAGGTCAAGGTATGTACCTTATACTCCCTTCAAAATGATAAATGTATCCGCAACAGATGTATCTTGTATCCCCTTCCCCAAAATAATCATGTATTCTGTGTGACCTGTTATCTATAGGTCAGTATAATGACGTTTACTAAAGTTGTTTGTTACTGATTATAAAAGGGACTCATGTCCCCCATGTAAGGTGTGCTCTTCTCTGGCATTAGTCGAGAAGAAACACCCGCTCAGCTGAACGAAAATAAAGGTGTGGTACCCGTCTTCTTGTTCTCCGTGCCTCCTTGGTGTAATTAGGTAAGCTCCAGGGGGAAACGGGCCCTGTTTGGCCAACATTGGGGCCCCCATGCGTTGGGCCCCTGGAGCTGGGGTTGGGGCCCTCGGGGGTTAGGCCTCTGCAGCTATGGGTCGGGCGCTCAGGGGTTGGGTCCCTGGAGTTGGTGTTGGGGCCGCAGGGGCTTGGCCCCTGCAGCTAGTGTTGGGGCCCCAGGGGTTAGACCCCTGGAGCTATGGTTCGGGCACTCAGGGTTTGGGCCCCTGAAGCTGGTGGTGGGGCCCCCAGGGGTTGGGCCCCTGGAGCTAGGGTTGGGGCCCCCGGGGGTTAGGCCCCTGAAGCTATGGTTCGGGCGCTCAGGGGTTGGGCCCTTGGAGCTGGTGTTGGGGCCCC
Organism: Gopherus flavomarginatus; assembly: GCF_025201925.1. Lineage (NCBI taxonomy): Eukaryota > Metazoa > Chordata > Testudines > Testudinidae > Gopherus > Gopherus flavomarginatus. The sequence continues at coordinate 16,143 of NW_026115158.1, forward strand.
CAGGGGTTAGGCCCCTGGAGCTATGGTTCGGGCGCTCAGGGGTTGGGCCGCTGGAGCTGGTGTTGGGGCCCCTGACCTAATGTCACCCCTTACTCTCCCATCCCCCACACAGACAGTCCCGACTCCATCACAGTAATGCCCAGACATTTCACGCATGGAGCAACAGTAAGACTGTGTGGCCATGCAGGGTAATGCCCAGAGCATTTCCTGCATGGAGCAAGAGTGACACCGTGTGGCCACATAGGGTAGTGCACAGAGCATTTCCCCGCATGGAGCTAAGGTTCGGGCGCTCCGGGGTTGGGCCCCTGGAACTTGTGTTGGGACCCCCAGGGGTTGGGCCCCTGGAGCTGTGGTTGGGGCCCTCGGGGGTTAGGCCCCTGCAGCTATGGTTCGGGCACTCAGGGGTTGGGCCCCTGAAACTGGTGTTGGGATCCCCAGGGGTTGGGCCCTTGGAGCTGGGGTTGGGGCCCTCGGGGGTTAGGCCCCTGCAGCTATGGTTCGGGGGCTCAGGGATTGGGCCCCTGGAGCTGGTTTTGGGGCCTCCAGGGGTTAGGCCCCTGGATCTTTGATTCGGCCGCTCATGGGTTGGGCCCCTGGAGCTGGTGTTGGGGCCCCAAGGGGTTGGGCCCATGGAGCTGGTGTTGGGGACCCAGGGGTTTGTCCCCTGGAGCTATGGTTCAGGCGCTCAGGGGTTGGGCCCCTGGAGCTATGGTTCGGGCGCTCAGGGGTTGGGCCCCTGGAGCTGGGGTGGAGGGCCCCAGGGGTTGGGCCCCTGGAGCTGGTGTTGGACCCCCCGGGGATTGGGCCCCTGGAGCTATGTTTCGGGTGCTCTGGGGTTGGGCCCCTGGAGCTGGTGTTGGGGACCCAGGTTTTAGGCCCGTGGAGCTATGGTTCAGGAACTCAGGGGTTAGACCCCTGGAGCTATGGTTCGGGCGCTCAGGGGTTGGTTCCCTGGAGCTAGGGTCGAGGGCCCCAGGGGTGGGGCCCCTGGAGCTGGTGTTGTGGCCCCCATTTTTTGAGTTCCTGGAGATTGTGTTGGGGCTCGCAGGGGTTGGGCCCCTGGAGCTGTGGTTGGGGCCCCCAGGGTTTAGGCCCCTGGAGCTATGGTTCGGGCGCTGTGGGGTTGGGCCCCTGGAGCTGGTGTTGGGTCCCCCAGGTTTTGAGTTCCTGGAGATTGTGTTGGGGCTCGCAGGGGTTGGGCCCCTGGAGCCGTGGTTGGGGCCCCCAGGGGTTAGGCCCCTGGAGCTATGGTTCGGGCGCTCAGGGGTTGGGCCCCTGGAGCTGGTGTTGGGGCCCCCAGGGCTTGGGCCCCTGGAGGTGGGGTTTGGGCCCCCAGGAGTTAGGCCCCTAGAGCTATGGTTCGGGCGCTCATGGGTTGGGCCCCTGGAGCTGGTGATGGGCCCCAGGGGTTAGGCCCCTGGAGCTATGGTTCGAGCGCTCAGGGGTTGGGCCCCTGGAGCTGGTGATGGGCCCCAGGGGTTAGGCCCCTGGAGCTATGGTTCGGGCGCTCAGGGGTTGGGCCCCTGGAGCTGTGGTCGAGGGCCCCAGGGGTTGGGCACCTGGAGCTGGGGTTGGGGCCCCGGGGGTTACGCCCCTGGAGCTGGGGTTGGGCCCTTGGAGCTGGTGAGGGGCCCCAGGGGTTAGGCCCCTGGAGCTCTGGTTCGGACGCTCAGGGGTTGGGCGCCTGGAGCTGGGGTCGAGGGCCCCAGGGGTTGGGCCCCTGGAGCTGGGGTTGGGGCCCCGGGGGTTACGCCCCTGGAGCTGGGGTTGGGGCCCCCAGGGGTTAGGCCCCTGGAACTATGGTTCGGGCGCTCAGGGGTTTGGCCCCTGGAGCTGGTGTTGGGGCCCCCAGGGGTTGGGCCCCTGGAACTATGGTTCGGGCTCTCTGGGGTTGAGCCCCTGGAGCTGGTGTTGGTGCTCCCAGGGGTTGGGCCCCTGGAGCTGGGGTTGGGGCCCCCCGGGGGTTAGGCCCCTGGAGCTATGGTTCGTTCGCTCAGGGGTTGGGCCCCTGGAGCTGGTGTTGGGGCCCTCAGGGATTAGGCCCCTGGAGCTATGGTTCTGGCGCTCAGGGATTGGGCCCCTGGAGCTGGTTTTGGGGCCCCCAGGGGTTGGGCTCCTGGAGCAGGTGTTGGGGCCCCCAGGGGTTGGGCCCCTGGAGCTGTGGTTGGGGCCCCCGGGGGTTAGGCTCCTGGAGCTATGGTTCGGGCGCTCAGGGGTTGGGCCCCTGTAGCTGGTGTTTGGACCCCCAGGGGTTGGGCCCCTGGAGCTGGGGTTCGGGCCCCCGGGGGTTAGGCCCCTGAAGCTATGGTTCAGGCGCTCAAGGATTGAGCCCCTGGGGCTGGTGTTGGGGCCGCCATGGGTTGGTCCCCTGGAGCTGGGGTTGGGGCCCTCGGGGGTTAGGCCTCTGCAGCTATGGTTCGGGCGCTCAGGGGTTGGGCTCCTGGAACTGGGGTCGAGGGCCCCAGGGGTTGGTCCCCTGGAGCTATGGTTAGGGTGCTCAGGGGTTGGGCCCCTGGAGCTGGTGTTGGGGCCCACAGGGGTTCGGACCCTGGAGCTGGGGTTGGGGCCCCCGGGGGTTAGGCCCCTGGGGCTATGGTTTGGGCGCTCAGGGGTTGGGCCCCTGGAGCTGGTGTTGGGGCCCCCAGGGGTTGGGCTCCTGGAGCTGGTGGTGCCCTCAGGGGTTGGGCCCCTGGAGCTGTGGTTGGGGCCATCAGGGGTTAGGCCTCTGGAGCTATGGTTCGGGCGCTCAGGGGTTGGGCCCCTGGAGCTGGTGTTGGGGCCCACAGGGGTTCGGACCCTGGAGCTGGGGTTGGGGCCCCCGGGGGTTAGGCCCCTGGGGCTATGGTTTGGGCGCTCAGGGGTTGGGCCCCTGGAGCTGGTGTTGGGGCCCCCAGGGGTTGGGCCCCTGGAGCTATGGTTAGGGCGCTCCGGGGTTCGGTCCCTGGAACTTGTGTTGGGGCCCGCAGGGGTTGGGCTCCTGGAGCTGGTGTTGGGGCCCCCAGGGGTTGAGCCCCTGAAGCTGGTGTTGAGGCCCCCAGGGGTTGGACCCCTGGAGCTGGGGTTGGGGCCCTCGGGGGTTAGGCCTCTGCAGCTGTGGCTCGGGCGCTCAGGGGTTGGGCCCCTGGAACTGGGGTCGAGGGCCCCAGGGGTTGGGCCCCTGGAGCTGGGGTTAGGGCCCCGTGGGTTACGCCCCTGGAGCTGGGGTTGGGGCCCCCAGGGGTTAGGCCCCTGGAGCTATGGTTCGGGAGCTCAGGGGTTTGGCCCCTGGAGCTGGTGTTGGGGCCCCCAGGGGTTGGGCCCCTGGAACTATGGTTCAGGCACTCTGGGGTTGGGCCCCTGGAGCTGTGGTTGGGGTCCCCGGGGGTTAGGCTCCTGGAGCTATGGTTCGGGCGCTCAGGGGTTGGGCCCCTGTAGCTGGTGTTTGGACCCCCAGGGGTTGGGCCCCTGGAGCTATGGTTCGGGCCCCCGGGGGTTAGGCCCCTGGAGCTATGGTTCGGGCGCTCAAGGATTGAGCCCCGGGAGCTGGTGTTGGGGCCCCCATGGGTTGGGCCCCTGGAGCTGGGGTTGGGGCCCTCGGGGGTCAGGCCTCTGCAGCTATGGTTCGGGCGCTCAGGGGTTGGGCCCCTGGAACTGGGGTCGAGGGCCCCAGGGGTTGGTCCCCTGGAGCTGGGGTTGGGGCCCCGTGGGTTACGCCCCTGGAGCTGGGGTTGGGGCCCCCAGGGGTTAGGCCCCTGGAGCTATTTTTCGGGCGCTCAGGGGTTTGGCCCCTGTAGCTGGTGTTGGGGCCCCCAGGGGTTGGGCCCCTGGAACTATGGTTCAGGCGCTCTGGGGTTGGGCCCCCTGGAGCTGGTGTTGGGGCTCCCAGGGATTGGGCTCTTGGAGCTGGTGTTGGGGCCCCCAGGGGTTGGGCCCCTGGAGCTGGGGTTGGGGCCACCAGGGGTTAGGTCCATGGAGCTATGGTTCGGGCGCTCAGGGGTTGGGTCCCTGGAGTTGGTGTTGGGGCCCCAGGGGCTGGGCCCCTGCAGCTAGTGTTGGGGCCCCAGGGGTTAGACCCCTGGAGCTATGGTTCGGGCGCTCAGGGTTTGGGCCCCTGGAGCTGGTGGTGGGGCCCCCAGGGGTTGGGCCCCTGGAGCTGGGGTTGGGGCCCATAGGATTTAGGCCCCTGGAGCTATGGTTCGCGCTCTCAGGGGTTGGGCCCCTGGAGCTGGTGTTGGGGCCCCAGGGGCTGGGCCCCTGCAGCTAGTGTTGGGGCCCCAGGGGTTAGACCCCTGGAGCTATGGTTCGGGCGCTCAGGGGTTGGGCCCCTGGAACTATGGTTTGGGCGCTCAGGGGTTGGGCCCCTGGAGCTGGTGTTGGGGCCCCCAGGGGTTAGGCCCCTGCAGCTAGTGTTGGGGCCCCAGGGGTTAGACCCCTGGAGCTATGGTTCGGGCGCTTAGGGGTTGGGCCCCTGGAGCTGGGGTTTGGGCCCATAGGATTTAGGCCCCTGGAGCTATGGTTCGCGCTCTCAGGGGTTGGGCCCCTGGAGCTGGTGTTGGGGCCCCAGGGGCTGGGCCCCTGCAGCTAGTGTTGGGGCCCCAGGGGTCAGACCCCTGGAGCTATGGTTCGGGCGCTTAGGGGTTGGGCCGCTGGAGCTGGTGTTGGGGCCCCTGACCTAATGTCACCCCTTGCTCTCCCATCCCCCACACAGACAGTCCCGACTCCATCACAGTAATGCCCAGACATTTCACGCATGGAGCAACAGTAACACTGTGTGGCCATGCAGGGTAATGCCCAGAGCATTTCCTGGATTGAGCAAGAGTGACACCGTGTGGCCACGTAGGGTAGTGCACAGAGCATTTCCCCGAATGGAGCTATGGTTCGGGCGCTCAGGGGATGGGACCCTGTAGCTGGTGTTTAGACCCCCAAGGGTTGGGTCCCTGGAGCTGGGGTTCGGGCCCCCGGGGGTTAGGCCCCTGGAGCTATGGTTCGGGCGCTCAGGGATTGAGCCCCTGGAGCTGGTTTTGGGGCCCCCAGGGGTTGGGCCCCTGGAGCTGGGATTGGGGCCTCCAGGGGTTAGGCCCCTTTAGCTTGTGTTGGGTCCCCAAGGGGTTTTGCCCCTGGAGCTGGTGTTGGGGACCCAGGGGTTAGGCCCCTGGAGCTATGGTTCGGGCGCACAGGGGTTGGGCCCCTGGAGCTATAGTTCGGGCGCTCAGCGGTTGGGCCCCTGGAGCTGGGGTGGAGGGCCCCAGGGATTGGGCCCCTGGAGCTAGTGTTGGGGCCCCCAGGGACTGGGCCCCAGGAGCTATGTTTCGGGCGCTCTGGGTTTGGGCCCCTGGAGCTAGTGTTGGGGCCCCCAGGGGTTGGGCTCCTGGAGCTGGTGGTGCCCTCAGGGGTTGGGCCCCTGGAGCTGTGGTTGGGGCCCCCAGGGGTTAGGCCTCTGGAGCTATGGTTCGGGCGCTCAGGGGTTGGGCCCCTGGAGCTGGTGTTGGGGCCCACAGGGGTTTGGACCCTGGAGCTGGGGTTGGGGCCCCCGGGGGTTAGGCCCCTGGAGCTATGGTTTGGGCGCTCAGGGGTTGGGCCCCTGGAGCTGGTGTTGGGGCCCCCAGGGGTTGGGCCCCTGGAGCTATGGTTAGGGCGCTCCGGGGTTCGGCCCCTGGAACTTGTGTTGGGGCCCGCAGGGGTTGGGCTCCTGGAGCTGGTGTTGGGGCCCCCAGGGGTTGGGCCCCTGAAGCTGGTGTTGGGGCCCCCAGGGGTTGGGCCCCTGGAGCTGGGGTTGGGACCCTCGTGGGTTAGGCCTCTGCAGCTGTGGTTCGGGCGCTCAGGGGTTGGGCCCCTGGAACTGGGGTCGAGGGCCCCAGGGGTTGGGCCCCTGGAGCTGGGGTTAGGGCCCCGTGGGTTACGCCCCTGGAGCTGGGGTTGGGGCCCCCAGGGGTTAGGCCCCTGGAGCTATGGTTCGGGAGCTCAGGGGTTTGGCCCCTGGAGCTGATGTTGGGGCCCCCAGGGGTTGGGCCCCTGGAACTATGATTCAGGCACTCTGGGGTTGGGCCCCTGGAGCTGGTGTTGGGGCTCCCAGGGATTGGGGTCTTGGAGCTGGTGTTGGGGCCCCCAGGTGTTGGGCCCCTGGAGCTGGGGTTGGGGTCACCAGGGGTTAGGTCCATGGAGCTATGGTTCGGGCGCTCAGAGGTTGGGTCCCTGGAGTTGGTGTTGGGGCCCCAGGGGCTGAGCCCCTGCAGCTAGTGTTGGGGCCCCAGGGGTTAGACCCCTGGAGCTATGGTTCGGGCGCTCAGGGTTTGGGCCCCTGGAGCTGGTGGTGGGGTCCCCAGGGTTTGGGCCCCTGGAGGCGGGGTTGGGGCCCACAGGATTTAGGCCCCTGGAGCTATGGTTCGGGTTCTCAGGGGTTGGGTCCCTGGAGCTATGGTTCGGGCGCTCAGGGGTTGGGCCGCTGGAGCTGGTGTTGGGGCCCCTGACCTAATGTCACCCCTTGCTCTCCCATCCAACACACAGACAGTCCCGACTCCATCACAGTAATGCCCAGACATTTCACGCATGGAGCAACAGTAACACTGTGTGGCCATGCAGGGTAATGCCCAGAGCATTTCCTGCATGGAGCAAGAGTGACACCGTGTGGCCACATAGGGTAGTGCACAGAGCATTTCCCCGCATGGAGCTATGGTTCGGGAGCTCTGGGGTTGGGCCCCTGGAGCTGGTGTTGGGGCCCCAGGGGTTAAGCCCCTTGCGCTATGGTTCGGGCGCTCAGGGGTTGGGCCCTTGGAGCTGGCGTGCGGGCCCCCAGGGAATAGGCCCCTAGAGCTATGGTTTGGGCACTCTGGGGTTGGGCCCCTGGAGCTGGTGTTGGGGCTCCCACGGGTTGGGCCCCTGGAGCTGGTGTTGGGGCCCTCAGGGATTAGGCCCCTGGAGCTATGGTTCTGGCGCTCAGGGATTGGGCCCCTGGAGCTGGTTTTGGGGCCCCCAGGGGTTGGGCTCCTGGAGCAGGTGTTGGGGCCCCCAGGGGTTTGGCCCCTGGAGCTAGTGTTGGGGCCCCCAGGGGACAGGCCCCTGGAACTATGGTTCAGGCACTCTGGGGTTGGGCCCCTGGAGCTGGTGTTGGGGCTCCCAGGGATTGGGCTCTTGGAGCTGGTGTTGGGGCCCCCAGGGGTTGTCCCCCTGGAGCTGGGGTTGGGGCCACCAAGGGTTAGGTCCATGGAGCTATGGTTCGGGCCCTCCGGGGTTCGGCCCCTGGAAGTTGTGTTGGGGTCCGCAGGGGTTGGGCTCCTGGAGCTGGTGTTGGGTCCACCAGGGGTTGGGCCCCTGAAGCTGGTGTTGGGGCCCCCAGGGGTTGGGCCCCTGGAGCTATGGTTGGGGCCCTCGGGGGTTAGGCCTCTGCAGCTATGGTTCGGGCGCTCAGGGGTTGGGCCCCTGGAACTCGGGTCGAGGGCCCCAGGGGTTGGGCCCCTGGAGCTGGGGTTGGGGCCCCGTGGGTTACGCCCCTGGAGCTGGGGTTGGGGCCCCCAGGGGTTAGGCCCCTGGAGCTATGGTTCGGGAGCTCAGGGGTTTGGCCCCTGGAGCTGGTGTTGGGGCCCCCAGGGGTTGGGCCCCTGGAAGTATGGTTCAGGCACTCTGGGGTTGGGCCCCTGGAGCTGGTGTTGGGGCTCCCAGGGATTGGGCTCTTGGAGCTGGTGTTGGGGCCCCCAGGGGTTGGGCCCCTGGAGCTGGGGTTGGGGCCACCAGGGGTTAGGTCCATGGAGCTATGGTTCGGGCGCTCAGGGGTTGGGCCCCTGGAGCTTGTGTTGGGTCCCCAAGGGGTTTTGCCCCTGGAGCTGGTGTTGGGGACCCAGGGGTTAGGCCGCTGGAGCTATGGTTCGGGCGCACAGGGGTTGGGCCCCTGGATCTATAGTTCGGGCACTCAGCGGTTGGGCCCCTGGAGCTGGGGTGGAGGGCCCCAGGGGTTGGGCCCCTGGAGCTAGTGTTGGGGCCCCCAGGGATTGGGCCCCTGGAGCTATGTTTCGGGCGCTCTGGGGTTGGGACCCTGGTGCTAGTGTTGGGGCCCCCAGGGGTTGGGTCCCTGGAGCTGGTGGTGCCCGCAGGTGTTGGGCCCCTGGAGCTGGTGTTGGGGCCCACAGGGGTTGGGCCCCTGGAGCTGGTGTTGGGGACCCAGGGGTTAGGCCGCTGGAGCTATGGTTCGGGCGCTCAGGGGTTGGGCCCCTGGAGCAGGTGTTGGGGCCCACAATGGTTCGGACCCTGGAGCTGGGGTTGGGGCCCCCAGGGGTTAGGCCCCTGGAGCTATGGTTTGGGCTCTCAGGGGTTGGGCCCCTGGAGCTGGGGTTGGGGCCCTCGGGGGTTAGGCCTCTGCAGCTATGGTTCGGGCGCTCAGGGGTTGGGCCCCTGGAACTGGGGTCGAGGGCCCCAGGGGTTGGTCCCCTGGAGCTGGGGTTGGGGCCCCGTGGGTTACGCCCCTGGAGCTGGGGTTGGGGCCCCCAGGGGTTAGGCCCCTGGAGCTATGGTTCGGGCGCTCAGGGGTTTGGCCCCTGGAGCTGGTGTTGGGGCCCCCAGGGATTGGGCCCCTGGAACTATGGTTCGGGCGCTCAGGGGTTGGGCCGTTGGAGCTGGCGTGCAGGCCCCCAGGGAATAGGCCCCTAGAGCTATGGTTTGGGCACTCTGGGTTTGGGCCCCTGGAGCTGGTGTTGGGGCTCCCAGGGGTTGGGCAGCTGGAGCTGGTGTTGGGGCCTCCAGGGGTTAGGACCCTGGAGGTATTGTTCGGGCGCTCAGGGGTTGGGCCCTTGGAGCTGGTGTTGGGACTCCCAGGGATTGGGCCCCTGGAGCAGGTGTTGGGGCCCTAGGGGTTAAGCCCCTGGCGCTATGGTTCGGGCGCTCAGGGTTTGGGCCCTTGGAGTTGGCGTGCGGGCTCCCAGGGAATAGGCCCCTAGAGCTATGGTTTGGGCACTCTGGGGTTGGGCCCCTGGAGCTGGTGTTGGGGCTCCCAGGGGTTGGGCTCCTGGAGCTGGTGTTGGAGCCTCCAGGGGTTAGGCCCCTGTAGGTATTGTTCGGGCGCTCAGGGGTTCGGCCCTTGGAGCTGGTGTTGGGGCCCCCAGGGATTAGGCCCCTGGAGCTAAGGTTCGGGCGCTCAGGGGTTGGGACCCTGGAGCTGGTGTTGGGGACCCCAGGAGTTGGGCCCCTGGAGCTGGTGTTGGGACCCCAGGGGTTAGGCCCCTTGAGCTGAGGCTCGGGCGCTCAGGGGTTGGGCCGCTGGAGTTGGTGTTGCAGCCACCAGGGGTTGGGCCCCTGGAGCTATGGTTCGGGAGCTCCGGGGTTGGGCCCCTGGAACTTGTGTTGGGACCCCCAGGGGTTGGGCTCCTGGAGCTGGTGTTGGGGCCCCCAGGGGCTGGGCCCCTGGAGCTGTGGTTGGGGCCCTCGGGGGTTAGGCCCCTGGAGCTATGGTTCGGGGTCTCAGGGATTCAGCCCCTGGAGCTGGTTTTGGGGAATCCAGTGGTTGGAAACCTGCAGCTGGGGTTGGGGCCTCCAGGGGTTAGGCCCCTGGATCTTTGGTTCGGCCGCTCAGGGGTTGGGCCCGTGGAGCTGGGGTGGAGGGCCCCAGGGGTTGGGCCCCTGGAGCTGGTGTTGGGGCCCCCAGGGATTGGGCCCCTGGAGCTATGTTTCGGGAGCTCTGGGGTTGGGCCCCTGGAGCTGGTGTTGGGGACCCAGGTTTTAGGCCCGTGGAGCTATGGTTCAGGCACTCAGGGGTTGGACCCCTGGAGCTATTGTTAGGGCGCTCAGGGGTTGGTTCCCTGGAGCTAGCGTCGAGGGCCCCAGGGGTGGGGCCCCTGGAGCTGGTGTTGGGGCCCCCAGGTTTTGAGTTCCTGGAGATTGTGTTGGGGCTCGCAGGGGTTGGGCCCCTGGAGCTGTGGTTGGGGCCCCCAGGGTTTAGGCCCCTGGAGCTATGGTTCGGGGGCTGTGCGGTTGGGCCCCTGGAGCTGGTGTTGGGGTCCCCAGGTTTTGAGTTCCTGGAGATTGTGTTGGGGCTCGCAGGGGTTGGGCCCCTGGAGCTGTGGTTGGGGTCCCCAGGGGTTAGGCCCCTGGAGCTATGGTTCGGGCGCTCAGGGGTTGGGCCCCTGGAGCTGGTGTTGGGGCCCCCAGGGGTTGGGCCCCTGGAGGTGGGGTTTGGGCCCCCAGGAGTTAGGCCCCTAGAGCTATGGTTCGGGCGCTTATGGGTTGGGCCCCTGGAGCTGGTGTTGTGGCCCCCATGGGTTGTACCCCTGGAGCTGGTGAGGGGCCCCAGGGGTTAGGCCCCTGGAGCTATGGTTGGGGCGCTCAGGGGTTGGGCCCCTGGAGCTGGGGTCGAGGGCCGCAGGGGTTGGGCCCCTGGGGCTGGGGTTGGGGCCCCGGGGGTTACGCCCCTGGAGCTGGGGTTGTGCCCATGGAGCTGGTGAGGGGCCCCAGGGGTTAGGCCCCTGGAGCTATGGTTCGGACTCTCAGGGTTTGGGCCCCTGGAGCTGGGGTCGAGGGCCTCAGGGGTTGGGCCCCTGGAGCTGGGGTTGGGGCCCCGCGGGTTACACCTCTGGAGCTGGGGTTGGGGCCCCCAGGGGTTAGGCCCCTGGAGCTATGGTTCGAGTGCTCAGGGGTTTGGCCCCTGGAGCTGGTGTTGGGGCCCCCAGGGGTTGGGCCCCTGGAACTATGGTTCGGGCTCTCTGGGGTTGGGCCCCTGGAGCTGGTGTTGGGGCTCCCAGGGGTTGGGCTCTTGGAGCTGGTGTTGTTGTCCCCAGGGGTTGGGCCCCTGTAGCTGGGGTTGGGGCCCCCGGGGGTTAGACCCCTGGAGCTATGGTTCGGGCGCTCAGGGGTTGGACCCCTGGAGCTGGTGTTGGGGCATCCAGGGGTTGGGCCCCTGGAGCTGGGGTTGGGGCCCCCGGGGGTTAGGACCCTGAAGCTATGGTTCGGGCGCTCAGGGGTTGGGCCCTTGGAGCTGGTGTTGAGGCCTCCTGGGGTTAGGCCCCTGGAGCTATGGTTCGGGCGCTCAGGGGTTGGGCCGCTGGAGCTGGTGTTGGGGCCATTGACCTAATGTCAACCCTTGCTCTCCCATCCCCCACACAGACAGTCCCGGCTCCATCACAGTAATGCCCAGACATTTCACGCATGGAGCAACAGTAACACTGTGTGGCCATGCAGGGTAATGCCCAGAGCATTTCCTGCATGGAGCAAGAGTGACACCGTGTGGCCACATAGGGTAGTGCACAGAGCATTTCCCCGCATGGAGCTATGGTTCGGGAGCTCTGGGGTTGGGCCCCTGTAGCTGGTGTTGGGAGTCCCAGGGGTTGGGCCCCTGGAGCTGGTGTTGGGGCCCCAGGGGTTAAGCCCCTTGCGCTATGGTTCGGGCGCTCAGGGGTTGGGCCCTTGGAGCTGGCGTGCGGGCCCCCAGGGAATAGGCCCCTAGAGCTATGGTTTGGGCACTCTGGGGTTTGGCCCCTGGAGCTGGTGTTGGGGCTCCCAGGGGTTGGGCTCCTGGAGCTGGTGTTGGGGCCTCCAGGGGTTAGGCCCCTGGAGGTATTGTTCGGGCGCTCAGGGGTTGGGCCCTTGGAGCTGGTGTTGGGACTCCCAGGGGTTGGGCCCCTGGAGCTGGTGTTGGGGCCCCAGGGGTTAAGCCCCTGGCGCTATGGTTCGGGCGCTCAGGGATTGGGCCCTTGGAGCTGGCGTGCGGGCCCCCAGGGAATAGGCCCCTAGAGCTATGGTTTGGGCACTCTGGGGTTGGGCCCCTGGAGCTGGTGTTGGGGCTCCCAGGGGTTGGGCTCCTGGAGCTGGTGTTGGGGCCTCCAGGGGTTAGGCCCCTGGAGGTATTGTTCGGGCGCTCAGTGGTTGGGCCCTTGGAGCTGGTGTTGGGGCCCCCAGGGATTAGGCCCCTGGAGCTAAGGTTCGGGCGCTCAGGGGTTGGGACCCTGGAGCTAGTGTTGGGGACCCCAGGAGTTGGGCCCCTGGAGCTGGTGTTGGGGCCCCAGGGGTTAGGCCCCTTGAGCTAAGGCTTGGGCGCTCAAGGGGTTGGGCCGCTGGAGTTGGTGTTGCGGCCACCAGGGGTTGGGACCCTGGAGCTATGGATAGGGCGCTCCGGGTTTGGGCCCCTGGAACTTGTTTTGGGACCCCCAGGGGTTGGGCTCCTGGAGCTGGTGTTGGGGCTCCCAGGGGTTGGGCCCCTGGAGCTGTGGTTGGGGCACTCAGGGGTTGGGCCCCTGAAACGGGTGTTGGGGCCCCCATGGGTTGGGCTCCTGGAGCTGGGGTTGGGGTCCTCGGGGGTTAGGCCCCTGCAGCTATGGTTCGGGGGCTCACGGATTGGGCCCCTGGAGCTGGTGTTGGGGCCCCAGGGGCTGGGCCCCTGCAGCTAGTGTTGGGGCCCCAGGGGTTAGACCCCTGGAGCTATGGTTCGGGCGCTAAGGGTTTGGGCCCCTGGAGCCGGTGGTGGGGTCCCCAGGGGTTGGGCCCCTGGAGCTGGGGTTGGGGCCCACAGGATTTAGGCCCCTGGAGCTATGGTTCGGGCTCTCAGGGGTTGGGCCCCTGGAGCTATGGTTCGGGCGCTCAGGGGTTGGGCCGCTGGAGCTGGTGTTGGGGCCCCTGACCTAATGTCACCCCTTGCTCTCCCATCCGCCACAGAGACAGTCCCGACTCCATCACAGTAATGCCCAGACATTTCACGCATGTAGCAACAGTAACACTGTGTGGCCATGCAGGGTAATGCCCAGAGCATTTCCTGCATGGAGCAAGAGTGACACTGTGTGGCCACATAGGGTAGTGCACAGAGCATTTCCCCGCATGGAGCTATGGTTCGGGAGCTCTGGGGTTGGGCCCCTGTAGCTGGTGTTGGGAGTCCCAGGGGTTGGGCCCCTGGAGCTGGTGTTGGGGCCCCAGGGGTTAAGCCCCTTGCGCTATGGTTCGGGCGCTCAGGGGTTGGGCCCCTGGAGCTGGCGTGCGGGCCCCCAGGGAATAGGCCCCTAGAGCTATGGTTTGGGCACTCTGGGGTTGGGCCCCTGGAGCTGGTGTTGGGGCTCCCAGGGGTTGGGCCCCTGGAGCTGGTGTTGGGGCCCTCAGGGATTAGGCCCCTGGAACTATGGTTCTGGCGCTCAGGGATTGGGCCCCTGGAGCTGGTTTTGGGGCCCCCAGGGGTTGGGCTCCTGGAGCAGGTGTTGGGGCCCCCAGGGGTTGGGCCCCTGAAGCTGGTGTTGGGGCCCCCAGGGGTTGGGCCCCTGGAGCTATGGTTGGGGCCCTCGGGGGTTAGGCCTCTGCAGCTATGGTTCGGGCGCTCAGGGGTTGGGCCCCTGGAACTGGGGTCGAGGGCCCCAGGGGTTGGGCCCCTGGAGCTGGGGTTGGGGCCCCGTGGGTTACGCCCCTGGAGCTGGGGTTGGGGCCCCCAGGGGTTAGGCCCCTGGAGCTATGGTTCGGGAGCTCAGGGGTTTGGCCCCTGGAGCTGGTGTTGGGGCCCCCAGGGGTTGGGCCCCTGGAACTATGGTTCAGGCACTCTGGGGTTGGGCCCCTGGAGCTGGTGTTGGGGCTCCCAGGGATTGGGCTCTTGGAGCTGGTGTTGGGGCCCCCAGGGGTTGGGCCCCTGGAGCTGGGGTTGGGGCCACCAGGGGTTAGGTCCATGGAGCTATGGTTCGGGCGCTCAGGGGTTGGGCCCCTGGAGCTTGTGTTGGGTCCCCAAGGGGTTTTGCCCCTGGAGCTGGTGTTGGGGACCCAGGGGTTGGGCCCCTGAAGCTGGTGTTGGGGCCCCCAGGGGTTGGGCCCCTGGAGCTGGGGTTGGGACCCTCGTGGGTTAGGCCTCTGCAGCTGTGGTTCGGGTGCTCAGGGGTTGGGCCCCTGGAACTGGGGTCGAGGGCCCCAGGGGTTGGGCCCCTGGAGCTGGGGTTAGGGCCCCGTGGGTTACGCCCCTGGAGCTGGGGTTGGGGCCCCCAGGGGTTAGGCCCCTGGAGCTATGGTTCGGGAGCTCAGGGGTTTGGCCCCTGGAGCTGATGTTGGGGCCCCCAGGGGTTGGGCCCCTGGAACTATGATTCAGGCACTCTGGGGTTGGGCCCCTGGAGCTGGTGTTGGGGCTCCCAGGGATTGGGGTCTTGGAGCTGGTGTTGGGGCCCCCAGGTGTTGGGCCCCTGGAGCTGGGGTTGGGGTCACCAGGGGTTAGGTCCATGGAGCTATGGTTCGGGCGCTCAGAGGTTGGGTCCCTGGAGTTGGTGTTGGGGCCCCAGGGGCTGAGCCCCTGCAGCTAGTGTTGGGGCCCCAGGGGTTAGACCCCTGGAGCTATGGTTCGGGCGCTCAGGGTTTGGGCCCCTGGAGCTGGTGGTGGGGTCCCCAGGGTTTGGGCCCCTGGAGTCGGGGTTGGGGCCCACAGGATTTAGGCCCCTGGAGCTATGGTTCGGGTTCTCAGGGGTTGGGTCCCTGGAGCTATGGTTCGGGCGCTCAGGGGTTGGGCCGCTGGAGCTGGTGTTGGGGCCCCTGACCTAATGTCACCCCTTGCTCTCCCATCCAACACACAGACAGTCCCGACTCCATCACAGTAATGCCCAGACATTTCACGCATGGAGCAACAGTAACACTGTGTGGCCATGCAGGGTAATGCCCAGAGCATTTCCTGCATGGAGCAAGAGTGACACCGTGTGGCCACATAGGGTAGTGCACAGAGCATTTCCCCGCATGGAGCTATGGTTCGGGAGCTCTGGGGTTGGGCCCCTGTAGCTGGTGTTGGGACTCCCAGGGGTTGGGCCCCTGGAGCTGGTGTTGGGGCCCCAGGGGTTAAGCCCCTTGCGCTATGGTTCGGGCGCTCAGGGGTTGGGCCCTTGGAGCTGGCGTGCGGGCCCCCAGGGAATAGGCCCCTAGAGCTATGGTTTGGGCACTCTGGGGTTGGGCCCCTGGAGCTGGTGTTGGGGCTCCCACGGGTTGGGCCCCTGGAGCTGGTGTTGGGGCCCTCAGGGATTAGGCCCCTGGAGCTATGGTTCTGGCGCTCAGGGATTGGGCCCCTGGAGCTGGTTTTGGGGCCCCCAGGGGTTGGGCTCCTGGAGCAGGTGTTGGGGCCCCCAGGGGTTTGGCCCCTGGAGCTAGTGTTGGGGCCCCCAGGGGACAGGCCCCTGGAACTATGGTTCAGGCACTCTGGGGTTGGGCCCCTGGAGCTGGTGTTGGGGCTCCCAGGGATTGGGCTCTTGGAGCTGGTGTTGGGGCCCCCAGGGGTTGTCCCCCTGGAGCTGGGGTTGGGGCCACCAAGGGTTAGGTCCATGGAGCTATGGTTCGGGCGCTCCGGGGTTCGGCCCCTGGAAGTTGTGTTGGGGTCCGCAGGGGTTGGGCTCCTGGAGCTGGTGTTGGGTCCCCCAGGGGTTGGGCCCCTGAAGCTGGTGTTGGGGCCCCCAGGGGTTGGGCCCCTGGAGCTATGGTTGGGGCCCTCGGGGGTTAGGCCTCTGCAGCTATGGTTCGGGCGCTCAGGGGTTGGGCCCCTGGAACTCGGGTCGAGGGCCCCAGGGGTTGGGCCCCTGGAGCTGGGGTTGGGGCCCCGTGGGTTACGCCCCTGGAGCTGGGGTTGGGGCCCCCAGGGGTTAGGCCCCTGGAGCTATGGTTCGGGAGCTCAGGGGTTTGGCCCCTGGAGCTGGTGTTGGGGCCCCCAGGGGTTGGGCCCCTGGAAGTATGGTTCAGGCACTCTGGGGTTGGGCCCCTGGAGCTGGTGTTGGGGCTCCCAGGGATTGGGCTCTTGGAGCTGGTGTTGGGGCCCCCAGGGGTTGGGCCCCTGGAGCTGGGGTTGGGGCCACCAGGGGTTAGGTCCATGGAGCTATGGTTCGGGCGCTCAGGGGTTGGGCCCCTGGAGCTTGTGTTGGGTCCCCAAGGGGTTTTGCCCCTGGAGCTGGTGTTGGGGACCCAGGGGTTAGGCCGCTGGAGCTATGGTTCGGGCGCACAGGGGTTGGGCCCCTGGAGCTATAGTTCGGGCGCTCAGCGGTTGGGCCCCTGGAACTGGGGTGGAGGGCCCCAGGGGTTGGGCCCCTGGAGCTAGTGTTGGGTCCCCCAGGGATTGGGCCCCTGGAGCTATGTTTCGGGCGCTCTGGGGTTGGGACCCTGGTGCTAGTGTTGGGGCCCCCAGGGGTTGGGTCCCTGGAGCTGGTGGTGCCCGCAGGTGTTGGGCCCCTGGAGCTGGTGTTGGGGCCCACAGGGGTTGGGCCCCTGGAGCTGGTGTTGGGGACCCAGGGGTTAGGCCGCTGGAGCTATGGTTCGGGCGCTCAGGGGTTGGGCCCCTGGAGCAGGTGTTGGGGCCCACAATGGTTCGGACCCTGGAGCTAGGGTTGGGGCCCCCAGGGGTTAGGCCCCTGGAGCTATGGTTTGGGCTCTCAGGGGTTGGGCCCCTGGAGCTGGGGTTGGGGCCCTCGGGGGTTAGGCCTCTGCAGCTATGGTTCGGGCGCTCAGGGGTTGGGCCCCTGGAACTGGGGTCGAGGGCCCCAGGGGTTGGTCCCCTGGAGCTGGGGTTGGGGCCCCGTGGGTTACGCCCCTGGAGCTGGGGTTGGG
The DNA here is from genome assembly GCF_025201925.1 of Gopherus flavomarginatus. Classification (NCBI taxonomy): domain Eukaryota; kingdom Metazoa; phylum Chordata; order Testudines; family Testudinidae; genus Gopherus; species Gopherus flavomarginatus. The sequence continues at coordinate 32,622 of NW_026115158.1, forward strand.
GCCCCCAGGGGTTAGGCCCCTGGAGCTATGGTTCGGGCGCTCAGGGGTTTGGCCCCTGGAGCTGGTGTTGGGGCCCCCAGGGATTGGGCCCCTGGAACTATGGTTCGGGCGCTCAGGGGTTGGGCCGTTGGAGCTGGCGTGCAGGCCCCCAGGGAATAGGCCCCTAGAGCTATGGTTTGGGCACTCTGGGTTTGGGCCCCTGGAGCTGGTGTTGGGGCTCCCAGGGGTTGGGCAGCTGGAGCTGGTGTTGGGGCCTCCAGGGGTTAGGACCCTGGAGGTATTGTTCGGGCGCTCAGGGGTTGGGCCCTTGGAGCTGGTGTTGAGACTCCCAGGGATTGGGCCCCTGGAGCAGGTGTTGGGGCCCTAGGGGTTAAGCCCCTGGCGCTATGGTTCGGGCGCTCAGGGTTTGGGCCCTTGGAGTTGGCGTGCGGGCTCCCAGGGAATAGGCCCCTAGAGCTATGGTTTGGGCACTCTGGGGTTGGGCCCCTGGAGCTGGTGTTGGGGCTCCCAGGGGTTGGGCTCCTGGAGCTGGTGTTGGAGCCTCCAGGGGTTAGGCCCCTGTAGGTATTGTTCGGGCGCTCAGGGGTTCGGCCCTTGGAGCTGGTGTTGGGGCCCCCAGGGATTAGGCCCCTGGAGCTAAGGTTCGGGCGCTCAGGGGTTGGGACCCTGGAGCTGGTGTTGGGGACCCCAGGAGTTGGGCCCCTGGAGCTGGTGTTGGGACCCCAGGGGTTAGGCCCCTTGTGCTGAGGCTCGGGCGCTCAGGGGTTGGGCCGCTGGAGTTGGTGTTGCAGCCACCAGGGGTTGGGCCCCTGGAGCTATGGTTCGGGAGCTCCGGGGTTGGGCCCCTGGAACTTGTGTTGGGACCCCCAGGGGTTGGGCTCCTGGAGCTGGTGTTGGGGCCCCCAGGGGCTGGGCCCCTGGAGCTGTGGTTGGGGCCCTCGGGGGTTAGGCCCCTGGAGCTATGGTTCGGGGTCTCAGGGATTCAGCCCCTGGAGCTGGTTTTGGGGAATCCAGTGGTTGGAAACCTGCAGCTGGGGTTGGGGCCTCCAGGGGTTAGGCCCCTGGATCTTTGGTTCGGCCGCTCAGGGGTTGGGCCCGTGGAGCTGGGGTGGAGGGCCCCAGGGGTTGGGCCCCTGGAGCTGGTGTTGGGGCCCCCAGGGATTGGGCCCCTGGAGCTATGTTTCGGGAGCTCTGGGGTTGGGCCCCTGGAGCTGGTGTTGGGGACCCAGGTTTTAGGCCCGTGGAGCTATGGTTCAGGCACTCAGGGGTTGGACCCCTGGAGCTATTGTTCGGGCGCTCAGGGGTTGGTTCCCTGGAGCTAGCGTCGAGGGCCCCAGGGGTGGGGCCCCTGGAGCTGGTGTTGGGGCCCCCAGGTTTTGAGTTCCTGGAGATTGTGTTGGGGCTCGCAGGGGTTGGGCCCCTGGAGCTGTGGTTGGGGCCCCCAGGGTTTAGGCCCCTGGAGCTATGGTTCGGGGGCTGTGCGGTTGGGCCCCTGGAGCTGGTGTTGGGGTCCCCAGGTTTTGAGTTCCTGGAGATTGTGTTGGGGCTCGCAGGCGTTGGGCCCCTGGAGCTGTGGTTGGGGTCCCCAGGGGTTAGGCCCCTGGAGCTATGGTTCGGGCGCTCAGGGGTTGGGCCCCTGGAGCTGGTGTTGGGGCCCCCAGGGGTTGGGCCCCTGGAGGTGGGGTTTGGGCCCCCAGGAGTTAGGCCCCTAGAGCTATGGTTCGGGCGCTTATGGGTTGGGCCCCTGGAGCTGGTGTTGTGGCCCCCATGGGTTGTACCCCTGGAGCTGGTGAGGGGCCCCAGGGGTTAGGCCCCTGGAGCTATGGTTGGGGCGCTCAGGGGTTGGGCCCCTGGAGCTGGGGTCGAGGGCCGCAGGGGTTGGGCCCCTGGGGCTGGGGTTGGGGCCCCGGGGGTTACGCCCCTGGAGCTGGGGTTGTGCCCATGGAGCTGGTGAGGGGCCCCAGGGTTTAGGCCCCTGGAGCTATGGTTCGGACTCTCAGGGTTTGGGCCCCTGGAGCTGGGGTCGAGGGCCTCAGGGGTTGGGCCCCTGGAGCTGGGGTTGGGGCCCCGCGGGTTACACCTCTGGAGCTGGGGTTGGGGCCCCCAGGGGTTAGGCCCCTGGAGCTATGGTTCGAGTGCTCAGGGGTTTGGCCCCTGGAGCTGGTGTTGGGGCCCCCAGGGGTTGGGCCCCTGGAACTATGGTTCGGGCTCTCTGGGGTTGAGCCCCTGGAGCTGGTGTTGGGGCTCCCAGGGGTTGGGCTCTTGGAGCTGGTGTTGTTGTCCCCAGGGGTTGGGCCCCTGGAGCTGGGGTTGGGGCCCCCGGGGGTTAGGCCCCTGGAGCTATGGTTCGGGCGCTCAGGGGTTGGACCCCTGGAGCTGGTGTTGGGGCATCCAGGGGTTGGGCCCCTGGAGCTGGGGTTGGGGCCCCCGGGGGTTAGGACCCTGAAGCTATGGTTCGGGCGCTCAGGGGTTGGGCCCTTGGAGCTGGTGTTGAGGCCTCCTGGGGTTAGGCCCCTGGAGCTATGGTTCGGGCGCTCAGGGGTTGGGCCGCTGGAGCTGGTGTTGGGGCCATTGACCTAATGTCAACCCTTGCTCTCCCATCCCCCACACAGACAGTCCCGGCTCCATCACAGTAATGCCCAGACATTTCACGCATGGAGCAACAGTAACACTGTGTGGCCATGCAGGGTAATGCCCAGAGCATTTCCTGCATGGAGCAAGAGTGACACCGTGTGGCCACATAGGGTAGTGCACAGAGCATTTCCCCGCATGGAGCTATGGTTCGGGAGCTCTGGGGTTGGGCCCCTGTAGCTGGTGTTGGGAGTCCCAGGGGTTGGGCCCCTGGAGCTGGTGTTGGGGCCCCAGGGGTTAAGCCCCTTGCGCTATGGTTCGGGCGCTCAGGGGTTGGGCCCTTGGAGCTGGCGTGCGGGCCCCCAGGGAATAGGCCCCTAGAGCTATGGTTTGGGCACTCTGGGGTTTGGCCCCTGGAGCTGGTGTTGGGGCTCCCAGGGGTTGGGCTCCTGGAGCTGGTGTTGGGGCCTCCAGGGGTTAGGCCCCTGGAGGTATTGTTCGGGCGCTCAGGGGTTGGGCCCTTGGAGCTGGTGTTGGGACTCCCAGGGGTTGGGCCCCTGGAGCTGGTGTTGGGGTCCCAGGGGTTAAGCCCCTGGCGCTATGGTTCGGGCGCTCAGGGATTGGGCCCTTGGAGCTGGCGTGCGGGCCCCCAGGGAATAGGCCCCTAGAGCTATGGTTTGGGCACTCTGGGGTTGGGCCCCTGGAGCTGGTGTTGGGGCTCCCAGGGGTTGGGCTCCTGGAGCTGGTGTTGGGGCCTCCAGGGGTTAGGCCCCTGGAGGTATTGTTCGGGCGCTCAGTGGTTGGGCCCTTGGAGCTGGTGTTGGGGCCCCCAGGGATTAGGCCCCTGGAGCTAAGGTTCGGGCGCTCAGGGGTTGGGACCCTGGAGCTAGTGTTGGGGACCCCAGGAGTTGGGCCCCTGGAGCTGGTGTTGGGGCCCCAGGGGTTAGGCCCCTTGAGCTAAGGCTTGGGCGCTCAAGGGGTTGGGCCGCTGGAGTTGGTGTTGCGGCCACCAGGGGTTGGGACCCTGGAGCTATGGATAGGGCGCTCCGGGTTTGGGCCCCTGGAACTTGTTTTGGGACCCCCAGGGGTTGGGCTCCTGGAGCTGGTGTTGGGGCTCCCAGGGGTTGGGCCCCTGGAGCTGTGGTTGGGGCACTCAGGGGCTGGGCCCCTGAAACGGGTGTTGGGGCCCCCATGGGTTGGGCTCCTGGAGCTGGGGTTGGGGTCCTCGGGGGTTAGGCCCCTGCAGCTATGGTTCGGGGGCTCACGGATTGGGCCCCTGGAGCTGGTGTTGGGGCCCCAGGGGCTGGGCCCCTGCAGCTAGTGTTGGGGCCCCAGGGGTTAGACCCCTGGAGCTATGGTTCGGGCGCTAAGGGTTTGGGCCCCTGGAGCCGGTGGTGGGGTTCCCAGGGGTTGGGCCCCTGGAGCTGGGGTTGGGGCCCACAGGATTTAGGCCCCTGGAGCTATGGTTCGGGCTCTCAGGGGTTGGGCCCCTGGAGCTATGGTTCGGGCGCTCAGGGGTTGGGCCGCTGGAGCTGGTGTTGGGGCCCCTGACCTAATGTCACCCCTTGCTCTCCCATCCGCCACAGAGACAGTCCCGACTCCATCACAGTAATGCCCAGACATTTCAAGCATGTAGCAACAGTAACACTGTGTGGCCATGCAGGGTAATGCCCAGAGCATTTCCTGCATGGAGCAAGAGTGACACTGTGTGGCCACATAGGGTAGTGCACAGAGCATTTCCCCGCATGGAGCTATGGTTCGGGAGCTCTGGGGTTGGGCCCCTGTAGCTGGTGTTGGGAGTCCCAGGGGTTGGGCCCCTGGAGCTGGTGTTGGGGCCCCAGGGGTTAAGCCCCTTGGGCTATGGTTCGGGCGCTCAGGGGTTGGGCCCCTGGAGCTGGCGTGCGGGCCCCCAGGGAATAGGCCCCTAGAGCTATGGTTTGGGCACTCTGGGGTTGGGCCCCTGGAGCTGGTGTTGGGGCTCCCAGGGGTTGGGCCCCTGGAGCTGGTGTTGGGGCCCTCAGGGATTAGGCCCCTGGAACTATGGTTCTGGCGCTCAGGGATTGGGCCCCTGGAGCTGGTTTTGGGGCCCCCAGGGGTTGGGCTCCTGGAGCAGGTGTTGGGGCCCCCAGGGGTTGGGCCCCTGAAGCTGGTGTTGGGGCCCCCAGGGGTTGGGCCCCTGGAGCTATGGTTGGGGCCCTCGGGGGTTAGGCCTCTGCAGCTATGGTTCGGGCGCTCAGGGGTTGGGCCCCTGGAACTGGGGTCGAGGGCCCCAGGGGTTGGGCCCCTGGAGCTGGGGTTGGGGCCCCGTGGGTTACGCCCCTGGAGCTGGGGTTGGGGCCCCCAGGGGTTAGGCCCCTGGAGCTATGGTTCGGGAGCTCAGGGGTTTGGCCCCTGGAGCTGGTGTTGGGGCCCCCAGGGGTTGGGCCCCTGGAACTATGGTTCAGGCACTCTGGGGTTGGGCCCCTGGAGCTGGTGTTGGGGCTCCCAGGGATTGGGCTCTTGGAGCTGGTGTTGGGGCCCCCAGGGGTTGGGCCCCTGGAGCTGGGGTTGGGGCCACCAGGGGTTAGGTCCATGGAGCTATGGTTCGGGCGCTCAGGGGTTGGGCCCCTGGAGCTTGTGTTGGGTCCCCAAGGGGTTTTGCCCCTGGAGCTGGTGTTGGGGACCCAGGGGTTAGGCCGCTGGAGCTATGGTTCGGGCGCACAGGGGTTGGGCCCCTGGAGCTATAGTTCGGGCGCTCAGCGGTTGGGCCCCTGGAACTGGGGTGGAGGGCCCCAGGGGTTGGGCCCCTGGAGCTAGTGTTGGGTCCCCCAGGGATTGGGCCCCTGGAGCTATGTTTCGGGCGCTCTGGGGTTGGGACCCTGGTGCTAGTGTTGGGTCCCCCAGGGATTGGGCCCCTGGAGCTATGTTTCGGGCGCTCTGGGGTTGGGACCCTGGTGCTAGTGTTGGGGCCCCCAGGGGTTGGGTCCCTGGAGCTGGTGGTGCCCGCAGGTGTTGGGCCCCTGGAGCTGGTGTTGGGGCCCACAGGGGTTGGGCCCCTGGAGCTGGTGTTGGGGACCCAGGGGTTAGGCCGCTGGAGCTATGGTTCGGGCGCTCAGGGGTTGGGCCCCTGGAGCAGGTGTTGGGGCCCACAATGGTTCGGACCCTGGAGCTGGGGTTGGGGCCCCCAGGGGTTAGGCCCCTGGAGCTATGGTTTGGGCTCTCAGGGGTTGGGCCCCTGGAGCTGGGGTTGGGGCCCTCGGGGGTTAGGCCTCTGCAGCTATGGTTCGGGCGCTCAGGGGTTGGGCCCCTGGAACTGGGGTCGAGGGCCCCAGGGGTTGGGCCCCTGGAGCTGGGGTTGGGGCCCCGTGGGTTACGCCCCTGGAGCTGGGGTTGGGGCCCCCAGGGGTTAGGCCCCTGGAGCTATGGTTCGGGCGCTCAGGGGTTTGGCCCCTGGAGCTGGTGTTGGGGCCCCCAGGGATTGGGCCCCTGGAACTATGGTTCGGGCGCTCAGGGGTTGGGCCGTTGGAGCTGGCGTGCAGGCCCCCAGGGAATAGGCCCCTAGAGCTATGGTTTGGGCACTCTGGGTTTGGGCCCCTGGAGCTGGTGTTGGGGCTCCCAGGGGTTGGGCAGCTGGAGCTGGTGTTGGGGCCTCCAGGGGTTAGGACCCTGGAGGTATTGTTCGGGCGCTCAGGGGTTGGGCCCTTGGAGCTGGTGTTGAGACTCCCAGGGATTGGGCCCCTGGAGCAGGTGTTGGGGCCCAAGGGGTTAAGCCCCTGGCGCTATGGTTCGGGCGCTCAGGGGTTGGGCCCTTGGAGCTGGAGTGCGGGCTCCCAGGGAATAGGCCCCTAGAGCTATGGTTTGGGCACTCTGGGGTTGGGCCCCTGGAGCTGGTGTTGGGGCTCCCAGGGGTTGGGCTCCTGGAGCTGGTGTTGGAGCCTCCAGGGGTTAGGCCCCTGTAGGTATTGTTCGGGCGCTCAGGGGTTCGGCCCTTGGAGCTGGTGTTGGGGCCCCCAGGGATTAGGCCCCTGGAGCTAAGGTTCGGGCGCTCAGGGGTTGGGACCCTGGAGCTGGTGTTGGGGCCCCAGGGGTTAGGCCCCTTGAGCTGAGGCTCGGGCGCTCAGGGGTTGGGCCGCTGGAGTTGGTGTTGCAGCCACCAGGGGTTGGGCCCCTGGAGCTATGGTTCGGGAGCTCCGGGGTTGGGCCCCTGGAACTTGTGTTGGGACCCCCAGGGGTTGGGCTCCTGGAGCTGGTGTTGGGGCCCCCAGGGGCTGGGCCCCTGGAGCTGTGGTTGGGGCCCTCGGGGGTTAGGCCCCTGGAGCTATGGTTCGGGGTCTCAGGGATTCAGCCCCTGGAGCTGGTTTTGGGGAATCCAGTGGTTGGAAACCTGCAGCTGGGGTTGGGGCCTCCAGGGGTTAGGCCCCTGGATCTTTGGTTCGGCCGCTCAGGGGTTGGGCCCCTGGAGCTGGGGTGGAGGGCCCCAGGGGTTGGGCCCCTGGAGCTGGTGTTGGGGCCCCCAGGGATTGGGCCCCTGGAGCTATGTTTCGGGAGCTCTGGGGTTGGGCCCCTGGAGCTGGTGTTGGGGACCCAGGTTTTAGGCCCGTGGAGCTATGGTTCAGGCACTCAGGGGTTGGACCCCTGGAGCTATTGTTCGGGCGCTCAGGGGTTGGTTCCCTGGAGCTAGCGTCGAGGGCCCCAGGGGTGGGGCCCCTGGAGCTGGTGTTGGGGCCCCCAGGTTTTGAGTTCCTGGAGATTGTGTTGGGGCTCGTAGGGGTTGGGCCCCTGGAGCTGTGGTTGGGGCCCCCAGGGTTTAGGCCCCTGGAGCTATGGTTCGGGGGCTGTGCGGTTGGGCCCCTGGAGCTGGTGTTGGGGCCCCCAGGTTTTGAGTTCCTGGAGATTGTGTTGGGGCTCGCAGGGGTTGGGCCCCTGGAGCTGTGGTTGGGGTCCCCAGGGGTTAGGCCCCTGGAGCTATGGTTCGGGCGCTCAGGGGTTGGGCCCCTGGAGCTGGTGTTGGGGCCCCCAGGGGTTGGGCCCCTGGAGGTGGGGTTTGGGCCCCCAGGAGTTAGGCCCCTAGAGCTATGGTTCGGGCGCTTATGGGTTGGGCCCCTGGAGCTGGTGTTGTGGCCCCCATGGGTTGTACCCCTGGAGCTGGTGAGGGGCCCCAGGGGTTAGGCCCCTGGAGCTATGGTTGGGGCGCTCAGGGGTTGGGCCCCTGGAGCTGGGGTCGAGGGCCGCAGGGGTTGGGCCCCTGGGGCTGGGGTTGGGGCCCCGGGGGTTACGCCCCTGGAGCTGGGGTTGTGCCCATGGAGCTGGTGAGGGGCCCCAGGGGTTAGGCCCCTGGAGCTATGGTTCGGACTCTCAGGGTTTGGGCCCCTGGAGCTGGGGTCGAGGGCCTCAGGGGTTGGGCCCCTGGAGCTGGGGTTGGGGCCCCGCGGGTTACACCTCTGGAGCTGGGGTTGGGGCCCCCAGGGGTTAGGCCCCTGGAGCTATGGTTTGAGTGCTCAGGGGTTTGGCCCCTGGAGCTGGTGTTGGGGCCCCCAGGGGTTGGGCCCCTGAAACTATGGTTCGGGCTCTCTGGGGTTGAGCCCCTGGAGCTGGTGTTGGGGCTCCCAGGGGTTGGGCTCTTGGAGCTGGTGTTGTTGTCCCCAGGGGTTGGGCCCCTGTAGCTGGGGTTGGGGCCCCCGGGGGTTAGACCCCTGGAGCTATGGTTCGGGCGCTCAGGGGTTGGGCCCTTGGAGCTGGTGTTGAGGCCTCCTGGGGTTAGGCCCCTGGAGGTATTGTTCGGGCGCTCAGTGGTTGGGCCCTTGGAGCTGGTGTTGGGGCCCCCAGGGATTAGGCCCCTGGAGCTAAGGTTCGGGCGCTCAGGGGTTGGGACCCTGGAGCTAGTGTTGGGGACCCCAGGAGTTGGGCCCCTGGAGCTGGTGTTGGGGCCCCAGGGGTTAGGCCCCTTGAGCTAAGGCTTGGGCGCTCAAGGGGTTGGGCCGCTGGAGTTGGTGTTGCGGCCACCAGGGGTTGGGACCCTGGAGCTATGGATAGGGCGCTCCGGGGTTGGGCCCCTGGAACTTGTTTTGGGACCCCCAGGGGTTGGGCTCCTGGAGCTGGTGTTGGGGCTCCCAGGGGTTGGGCCCCTGGAGCTGTGGTTGGGGCACTCAGGGGTTGGGCCCCTGAAACGGGTGTTGGGGCCCCCATGGGTTGGGCTCCTGGAGCTGGGGTTGGGGTCCTCGGGGGTTAGGCCCCTGCAGCTATGGTTCGGGGGCTCACGGATTGGGCCCCTGGAGCTGGTGTTGGGGCCCCAGGACCTGGGCCCCTGCAGCTAGTGTTGGGGCCCCAGGGGTTAGACCCCTGGAGCTATGGTTCGGGCGCTAAGGGTTTGGGCCCCTGGAGCCGGTGGTGGGGTCCCCAGGGGTTGGGCCCCTGGAGCTGGGGTTGGGGCCCACAGGATTTAGGCCCCTGGAGCTATGGTTCGGGCTCTCAGGGGTTGGGCCCCTGGAGCTATGGTTCGGGCGCTCAGGGGTTGGGCCGCTGGAGCTGGTGTTGGGGCCCCTGACCTAATGTCACCCCTTGCTCTCCCATCCGCCACAGAGACAGTCCCGACTCCATCACAGTAATGCCCAGACATTTCACGCATGTAGCAACAGTAACACTGTGTGGCCATGCAGGGTAATGCCCAGAGCATTTCCTGCATGGAGCAAGAGTGACACTGTGTGGCCACATAGGGTAGTGCACAGAGCATTTCCCCGCATGGAGCTATGGTTCGGGAGCTCTGGGGTTGGGCCCCTGTAGCTGGTGTTGGGAGTCCCAGGGGTTGGGCCCCTGGAGCTGGTGTTGGGGCCCCAGGGGTTAAGCCCCTTGCGCTATGGTTCGGGCGCTCAGGGGTTGGGCCCCTGGAGCTGGCGTGCGGGCCCCCAGGGAATAGGCCCCTAGAGCTATGGTTTGGGCACTCTGGGGTTGGGCCCCTGGAGCTGGTGTTGGGGCTCCCAGGGGTTGGGCCCCTGGAGCTGGTGTTGGGGCCCTCAGGGATTAGGCCCCTGGAACTATGGTTCTGGCGCTCAGGGATTGGGCCCCTGGAGCTGGTTTTGGGGCCCCCAGGGGTTGGGCTCCTGGAGCTGGGGTTCGGGCCCCCGGGGGTTAGGCCCCTGGAGCTATGGTTCGGGCGCTCAGGGATTGAGCCCCTGGAGCTGGTTTTGGGGCCCCGAGGGGTTGGGCTCCTGGAGCTGGGATTGGGCCCTCCAGGGATTAGGCCCCTGGAGCTTGTGTTGGGGCCCCCAGGGGTTAGGCCCTTGGAGCTATGGTTCGGGCGCTCAGGGGTTGGGCCGCTGGAGCTGGTGTTGGGGCCCCTGACCTAATGTCACCCCTTGTTCTCCCATCCCCCACACAGAGAGTCCCGACTCCATCACAGTAATGCAGACATTTCACGCATGGAGCAACAGTAACACTGTGTGGCCATGCAGGGTAATGCCCAGAGCATTTCCTGCATGGAGCAAGAGTGACACCGTGTGGCCACATAGGGTAGTGCACAGAGCATTTCCCCGCATGGAGCTATGGTTTGGGAGCTCTGGGGTTGGGCCCCTGTAGCTAGTGTTGGGACTCCCAGGGGTTGGGCTCCTGGAGCTGATGCTGGGGCCCCAGGGGTTAAGCCCCTGGCGCTATGGTTCGGGCGCTCAGGGGTTGGGCCCTTGGAGCTGGCGTGCAGGCCCCCAGGGAATAGGCCCCTAGAGCTATGGTTTGGGCACTCTGGGTTTGGGCCCCTGGAGCTGGTGTTGGGGCTCCCAGGGGTTGGGCTGCAAGAGCTGGTGTTGGGGCCTCCAGGGGTTAGGCCCCTGGAGGTATTGTTCGGGCGCTCAGGGGTTGGGCCCTTGTAGCTGGTGTTGAGACTCCCAGGGGTGGGCCCCTGGAGCTGGTGTTGGGGCCCCAGGGGTTAGGCCCCTTGAGCTAAGGCTCGGGCGCTCAGGGGTTGGGCCGCTGGAGTTGGTGTTGCGGCCACCAGGGGTTGGGACCCTGGAGCTATGGTTAGGGCGCTCCGGGGTTGGGCCCCTGGAACTTGTTTTGGGACCCCCAGGGGTTGGGCTCCTGGAGCTGGTGTTGGGGCCCCCAGGGGTTGGGCCCCTGGAGCTGTGGTTGGGGCACTCAGGGGTTGGGCCCCTGAAACGGGTGTTGGGGCCCCCATGGGTTGGGCCCCTGGAGCTGGGGTTGGGTTCCTCGGGGGTTAGGCCCCTGCAGCTATGGTTCTGGGGCTCACGGATTGGGCCCCTGGAGCTGGTTTTGGGGCCCCAGGGGTTAGGCCCCTTGAGCTAAGGCTCGGGCGCTCAGGGGTTGGGCCGCTGGAGTTGGTGTTGCGGCCACCAGGGGTTGGGACCCTGGAGCTATGGTTAGGGCGCTCCGGGGTTGGGCCCCTGGAACTTGTTTTGGGACCCCCAGGGGTTGGGCTCCTGGAGCTGGTGTTGGGGCCCCCAGGGGTTGGGCCCCTGGAGCTGTGGTTGGGGCACTCAGGGGTTGGGCCCCTGAAACGGGTGTTGGGGCCCCCATGGGTTGGGCCCCTGGAGCTGGGGTTGGGTTCCTCGGGGGTTAGGCCCCTGCAGCTATGGTTCTGGGGCTCACGGATTGGGCCCCTGGAGCTGGTTTTGGGGCCCCAGGGGCTGGGCCCCTGCAGCTAGTGTTGGGGCCCCAGGGGTTAGACCCCTGGAGCTATGGTTCGGGCGCTCAGGGTTTGGGCCCCTGGAGCCGGTGGTGGGGTCCCCAGGGGTTGGGCCCCTGAGCTGGGGTTGGGGCCCACAGGATTTAGGCCCCTGGAGCTATGGTTCGGGCTCTCAGGGGTTGGGCCCCAGGAGCTATGGTTCGGGCGCTCAGGGGTTGGGCCGCTGGAGCTGGTGTTGGGGCCCCTGACCTAATGTCACCCCTTGCTCTCCCATCCCCCACAGAGACAGTCCCGACTCCATCACAGTAATGCCCAGACATTTCACGCATGGAGCAACAGTAACACTGTGTGGCCATGCAGGGTAATGCCCAGAGCATTTCCTGCATGGAGCAAGAATGACACCGTGTGGCCACATAGGGTAGTGCACAGAGCATTTCCCCGCTTGGAGCTATGGTTCGGGAGCTCTGGGGTTGGGCCCCTGTAGCTGGTGTTGGGACTCCCAGGGGTTGGTCCCCTGGAGCTGGTGTTGGGGCCCCAGGGGTTAAGCCCCTGGCGCTATGGTTCGGGAGCTCAGGGGTTGGGCCCTTGGAGCTGGCGTGCGGGCCCCCAGGGAAAAGGCCCCTAGAGCTATGGTTTGGGCACTCTGGGGTTGGGCCCCTGGAGCTGGTGTTGGGGCTCCCAGGGGTTGGGCCCCTGGAGCTGGTGTTGGGGCCCTCAGGGATTAGGCCCCTGGAGCTATGGTCCTGGCGCTCAGGGATTGGGCCCCTGGAGCTGGTTTTGGGACCCCAGGGGTTGGGCTCCTGGAGCAGGTGTTGGGGCCCCCAGGGGTTGGGCCCCTGGAGCTGGTGTTGGGGCCCTCAGGGATTAGGCCCCTGGAGCTATGGTTCTGGCGCTCAGGGATTGGGCCCCTGGAGCTGGTTTTGGGACCCCAGGGGTTGGGCCCCTGGAGCTCGTGTTGGGGCTCCCAGGGGTTGGGCTCCTGGAGCTGGTGTTGGGGCCTCCAGGGGTTAGGCCCCTGGAGGTATTGTTCGGGCGCTCAGGGGTTGGGCCCTTGGAGCTGGTGTTGGGGCCCCCAGGGATTAGGCCCCTGGAGCTAAGGTTCGGGCGCTCAGGAGTTGGGAACCTGGAGCTGGTGTTGGGGACCCCAGGAGTTGGGCCCCTGGAGCTGGTGTTGGGGCCCCAGGGGTTAGGCCCCTTGAGCTAAGGCTCGGGCGCTCAGGGGTTGGGCCGCTGGAGTTGGTGTTGCGGCCACCAGGGGTTGGGCCCCTGGAATTTGTGTTGGGACCCCCAGGGGTTGGGCTCCTGGAGCTGGTGTTGGGGCCCCCAGAGGTCGGGCCCCTGGAGCTGTGGTTGGGGCCCTCGGGGGTTAGGCCCCTGGAGCTATGGTTCGGGCACTCAGGGGTTGGGCCCCTGAAACTGGTGTTTGGGCCCCCAGGGTTTGGGGCCCTGGAGCTGGGGTTGAGGCCCTCGGGGGTTAGGCCCCTGCAGCTATGGTTCGGGGGCTCAGGGATTGGGCCCCTGGAGCTGGTGTTGGGGCCTCCAGTGGTTGGGACCCTGGAGCTGGGGTTGGGGCCTCCAGGGGTTAGGCCCCTGGATCTTTGGTTCGGCCGCTCATGGGTTGGGCCCCTGGAGCTGGTGTTGGGGCCCCAAGGGGTTGGGCCCCTGGAGCTGGTGTTGGGGACCCAGGGGTTAGGCCCCTGGAGCTATGGTCCAGGCGCTCAGGGATTGGGCCCCTGGAGCTGCGGTGGAGGGCCCCAGGGGTTGGGCCCCTGGAGCTATGTTTCGGGCGCTCTGGGGTTGGGCCCCTGGAGCTGGTGTTGGGGACCCAGGTTTTAGGCCCGTGGAGCTCTGGTTCAGGCACTCAGGCGTTGGACCCCTGGAGCTATGGTTCGAGCGCTCAGGGGTTGGTTCCCTGGAGCTAGGGTCGACGGCCCCAGGGGTGGGGCCCCTGGAGCTGGTGTTGGGGCCCCCAGATTTTGAGTTCCTGGAGATTGTGTTGGGGCTCGCAGGGGTTGGGCCCCTGGAGCTGTGGTTGGGGCCCCCAGGGGTTAGGCCCCTGGAGCTATGGTTCGGGCGCTCAGGGGTTGGGCCCCTGGAGCTGGTGTTGGGGCCACCAGGGGTTGGGCCCCTGGAGGTGGGGTTTGGGCACCCAGGAGTTAGGCCCCTAGAGGTATGGTTCGGGCGCTCATGGGTTGGGCCCCTGGAGCTGGTGTTGGTGCCCCAAGGGGTTGGGCCCCTGGAGCTGGTGAGGGGCCCCACGGGTTAGGCCCCTGGAGCTGTGGTTCGGGCGCTCAGGGGTTGGGCCCCTGGAGCTCGGGTCGAGGGCCCCAGGGGTTGGGCCCCTGGAGCTGGGGTTGGGGCCCCGGGGGTTACGCCCCTGGAGCTGGGGTTGGGGCCCCCAGGGGTTTTCCCCTGGAGCTATGGTTGGGGTGCTCAGGGGTTGGGCCCCTGGAGCTGGGGTCGAGGGCCCCAGGGGTTGGGCCCCTGGAGCTGGGGTTGGGGCCCCGGGGGTTACGCCCCTGGAGCTGGGGTTGGGCCCCTGGAGCTGGTGAGGGGCCCCAGGGGTTAGGCCCCTGGAGCTATGGTTCGGACGCTCAGGGATTAGGCCCCTGGAGCTGGGGTCGAGAGACCCAGGGTTTGGGCCCCTGGAGCTGGGGTTGGGGCCCCGGGGGTTACGCCCCTGGAGCTGGGGTTGGGGCCCCCAGGGGTTAGGCCCCTGGAGCTATGGTTCGGGCGCTCAGGGGTTTGGCCCCTGGAGCTGGTGTTGGGGCCCCCAGGGGTTGGGCCCCTGGAACTATGGTTCGGGCTCTCTGGGGTTGGGCCCCTGGAGCTGGTGTTGGGGCTTCCAGGGGTTGGGCTCTTGGAGCTGGTGTTGGGGTCCCCAGGGGTTGGGCCCCTGTAGCTGGGGTTGGGGCCCCCGGGGGTTAGACACCTGGAGCTATGGTTCGGGCGCTCAGGGGTTGGACCCCTGGAGCTGGTGTTGGGGCATCCAGGGGTTGGGCCCCTGGAGCTGCTGTTGGGGCCTCCGCGGGTTAGGCCCCTGGAGCTATGGTTCGTTCGCTCAGCGGTTGGGCCCCTGGAGCTGGGGTTGGGGCCCTCGGGGGTTAGGCCTCTGCAGCTGTGGTTCGGGCGCTCAGGGGTTGGGCCCCTGGAACTGGGGTTGAGGGCCCCAGGGGTTGGGCCCCTGGAGCTGGGGTTGGGGCCCCGTGGGTTACGCCCCTGGAGCTGGGGTTGGGGCCCCCAGGGGTTAGGCCCCTGGAGCTATGGTTCGGGCGCTCAGGGGTTTGGCCCCTGGAGCTGGTGTTGGGGCCCCCAGGGGTTGGGCCCCTGGATCTATGGTTCAGGCGCTCTGGGGTTGGGCCCCTGGAGCTGGTGTTGGGGATCCCAGGGATTGGGCTCTTGGAGCTGGTGTTGGGGCCCCCAGGGGTTGGGCCCCTGGAGCTGGGGTTCGGGCCACCAGGGGTTAGGTCCATGGAGCTATGGTTCGGGCGCTCAGGGGTTGGGTCCCTGGAGTTGATGTTGGGGCCCCAGGGGCTGAGCCCCTGCAGCTAGTGTTGGGGCCCCAGGGGTTAGACCCCTGGAGCTATGGTTCGGGCGCTCAGGGTTTGGGCCCCTGGAGCTGGTGGTGGGGCCCCCAGGGGTAGGGCCCCTGGAGCTGGTGTTGGGGCCCCAGGGGTTAAGCCCCTGAAGCTATGGTTCGGGCGCTCAGGGGTTGGGCCCTTGGAGCTGGCGTGCGGGCCCCCAGGGAATAGGCCCCTAGAGCTATGGTTTGGGCACTCTGGGGTTGGGCCCCTGGAGCTGGTGTTGGGGCTCCCAGTTGTTGGGCCCCTGGAGCTGGTGTTGGGGCCCTCAGGGATTAGGCCCCTGGAGCTATGGTTCTGGCGCTCAGGGATTGGGCCCCTGGAGCTGGTTTTGGGGCCCCTAGGGGTTGGGCTCCTGGAGCAGGTGTTGGGGCTCCCAGGGGTTTGGCCGCTGGAGGTGGTGTTGGGGCCCCCAGGGAATGGGCCCCTGGAACTATGGTTCAGGCGCACTGGGGTTGGGCCCCTGGAGCTGGTGTTGGGGCTCCCAGGGATTGGGCTCTTGGAGCTGGTGTTGGGGCCCCCAGGGGTTGGGCCCCTGGAGCTGGGGTTGGGGCCACCAGGGGTTAGGTCCATGGAGCTATGGTTCGGGCGCTCAGGGGTTGGGTCCCTGGAGTTGGTGTTGGGGCCCCAGGGGCTGGGCTCCTGCAGCTAGTGTTGGGGCCCCAGGGGTTAGACCCCTGGAGCTATGGTTCGGGCGCTCAGGGTTTGAGCCCCTGGAGCTTGTGTTGGGTCCCCAAGGGGTTTTGCCCCTGGAGCTGGTGTTGGGGACCCAGGGGTTAGGCCCCTGGAGCTATGGTTCAGGCGCATAGGGGTTGGGCCCCTGGAGCTATAGTTCGTGCGCTCAGCGGTTGGACCCCTGGGACTGGGGTGGAGGGCCCCAGGGGTTGGGCCCCTGGAGCTAGTGTTGGGGCCCCCAGGGATTGGGCCCCTGGAGCTATGTTTCGGGCGCTCTGGGGTTGGGCCCCTGGTGCTAGTGTTGGGGCCCCCAGGGGTTGTGTCCCTGGAGCTGGTGGTGCGCGCAGGGGTTGGGCCCCTGGAGCTGGTGTTGGGGCCCACAGAGGTTGGGCCCCTGGAGCTGGTGTTGGGGCCCCCAGGGGTTAGGCCTCTGGAGCTATGGTTCGGGCGCTCAGGGGTTGGGCCCCTGGAACAGGTGTTGGGTCCCTCAGGGGTTCGGACCCTGGAGCTGGGGTTGGGGCCCCCAGGGGTTGGGCCCCTGGAGCTATGGTTTGGGCTCTCAGGGGTTGGTCCCCTGGAGCTGGGGTTGGGGCCCTCGGGGGTTAGGCCTCTGCAGCTATGGTTCGGGCGCTCAGGGGTTGGGCCCCTGGAACTGGGGTCGAGGGCCCCAGGGGTTGGGCCCCTGGAGCTGGGGTTGGGGCCCCGTGGGTTACGCCCCTGGAGCTGGGGTTGGGGCCCCCAGGGGTTAGGCCCCTGGAGCTATGGTTCGGGCGCTCAGGGGTTTGGCCCCTGGAGCTGGTGTTGGGGCCCCCAGGGGTTGGGCCCCTGGAACTATGGTTCAGGCGCTCTGGGGTTGGGCCCCTGGAGCTGGTTTTGGGGCTCCCAGGGATTGGGCTCTTGGAGCTGGTGTTGGGGCCCCCAGGGGTTGGGCCCCTGGAGCTGGGGTTGGAGCCACCAGGGGTTAGGTCCATGGAGCTATGGTTTGGGAGCTCAGGGGTTGGGTCCCTGGAGTCGGTGTTGGGGCCCCAGGGGCTGGGCCCCTGCAGCTAGTTTTGGGGCCCCAGGGGTTAGACCCCTGGAGCTATGGTTCGGGCGCTCAGGGTTTGGACCCCTGGAGCTGGTGGTGGGGCCCCCAGGGGTTGGGCCCCTGGAGCTAGGGTTGGGGACCCCGGGGGTTAGGCCCCTGAAGCTATGGTTCGGGCGCTCAGGGGTTGGGCCCTTGGAGCTGGTGTTGGGGCCCCCAGGGGTTAGGCCCCTGGAGCTATGGTTCGGGCGCTCAGGGGTTGGGCCGCTGGAGCTGGTGTTGGGGCCCCTGACCTAATGTCACCCCTTGCTCTCCCATCCCCTACACAGACAGTCCCGACTCCATCCCAGTAATGCCCAGACACTTCACGCATGGAGCAACAGTAACACTGTGTAGCCATGCAGGGTAATGCCCGGAGCATTTAATGCATGGAGCAAGAGTGACACCGTGTGGCCACATAGGGTAGTGCACAGAGCATTTCCCCGCATGGAGCTATGGTTCGGGAGGTCTGGGGTTGGGCCCCTGTAGCTGGTGTTGGGACTCCCAGGCTTTGGGCCCCTGGAGCTGATGCTGAGGCCCCAGGGGTTAAGCCCCTGGCGCAATGGTTCGGGCGCTCAGGGGTTGGGCCCTTGGAGCTCGCGTGCGGGTCCCCAGGGAATAGGCCCCTAGAGCTATGGTTTGGGCACTCTGGGTTTGGGCCCCTGGAGCTGGTGTTGGGGCTCCCAGGGGTTGGGCTGCTGGAGCTGGTGTTGGGGCCTCCAGGGGTTAGGCCCCTGGAGGTATTGTTCGGGCGCTCAGGGGTTGGGCCCTTGGTGCTGGTGTTGGGACTCCTAGGGGTTGGGCCCCTGGAGCTGGTGTTGGGGCCCCAGGGGTTAAGCTCCTGACGCTACGGTTCGGGCGCTCAGGGTTTGAGCCCTTGGAGCTGTGGTAGGTGCCCCCAGGGGTTAGTCCTCTGGAGGTATGGTTCGGGCGCTCAGGGGTTGGGCCCCTGTAGCTGGTGTTGGGACTTCCAGGGGTTGGGCCCCTGGAGCTGGTGTTGGGGCCCCAGGGGTTAAGCCCCTTGCGCTATTTTTCGGGCGCTCAGGGGTTAGGCCCTTGGAGCTGGCGTGCGGGCCCCCAGGGAATAGGCCCCTAGAGCTATGGTTTGGGCACTCTGGGGTTGGGACCCTGGAGCTGGTGTTGGGGCTCCCAGGGGTTGGGCCCCTGGAGCTGGTGTTGGGGCCCTCAGGGATTAGGCCCCTGGAGCTATGGTTCTGGCGCTCAGGGATTGGGCCCCTGGAGCTGGTTTTCGGGTCCCCAGGGGTTTGGCCCCTGTAGCTGGTGTTGGGACTCCAAGGGGTTGGGCCGCTGGAGCTGGTGTTGGGGCCCCAGGGGTTAAGCCCCTGGCGCTATGGTTCGGGCGCTCAGGGGTTCTGCCCTTGGAGCTGGCGTGCGGGCCCACAGGGGTTGGGCCCCTGGAGCTATGGTTAGGGCGCTCCGGGGTTCGGCCCCTCGAACTTTTGTTGGGGCCCCCAGGGGTTGGGCCCCTGAAGCTGGTGTTGGGGCCCCCAGGGGTTGGGCCCCTGGAGCTGGGGTTGGGGCACTCGGGGGTTAGGCCTCTGCAGCTATGGTTCGGGCGCTCAGGGGTTGGGCCCCTGGAGCTTGTGTTGGGTCCCCAAGGGGTTTTGCCCCTGGAGCAGGGGTTGGGGACCCAGGGGTTATCCCCCTGGAGCTGTGGTTCGGGCGCACAGGGGTTGGGCCCCTGGAGCTATAGTTCGGGCGCTCAGCGGTTATGCCCCTGGAGCTGGGGTGGAGGGCCCCAGGGGTTGGGCCCCTGGAGCTAGAGTTGGGGCCCCCAGGGATTGGGCCCCTGGAGCTATGTTTCGGGCGCTCTGGGTTTGGGCCCCTGGAGCTAGTGTTGGGGCCCCTAGGGGTTGGGTCCCTGGAGCTGGTGGTGCCCGCAGGGGTTGGGGCCCTGGAGCTGTGGTTGGGGCCCCCAGGGGTTAGGCCTCTGGAGCTATGGTTCGGGCTCTCAGGGGTTGGGCCCCTGGAGCTGGTTTTGGGGCCCACAGGGGTTCGGACCCTGGAGCTGGGGTTGGGGCCCCCGGGGGTTAGGCCCGTGGAGCTATGGTTTGGGCGCTCAGGGGTTGGGCCCCTGGAGCTGGGGTTGGGGCCCTCGGGGGTTTGGCCTCTGCAGCTATGGTTCGGGCGCTCAGGGGTTGGGCCCCTGGAACTGGGGTCGAGGGCCCCATGGGTTGGGCCCCTGGAGCTGGAGTTGGGGCCCAGTGGGTTACGCCCCTGGAGCTGGGGTTTGGGCTCCCAGGGGTTAGGCCCCTGGAGCTATGGTTCGGGCGCTCAGGGGTTGGGCCCCTGGAGCTGGTGTTGGGGCTCCCAGGGATTGGGCTCTTTTAGCTGGTGTTGGGGCACCCAGGGGTTGGGCCCTTGGAGCTGGGGTTGAGGCCACCAGGGGTTAGGTCCATGGAGCTATGGTTCGGGCGCTCCGGGGTTGGGTCCCTGGAGTTGGTGTTGGGGCCCCAGGGGCTGGGCCCCTGCAGCTAGTGTTGGGGCCCCAGGGGTTAGACCCCTGGAGCTATGGTTCGGGCGCTCAGGGTTTGGGCCCCTGGAGCTGGTGGTGGGGCCCCCAGGGGTTGGGCCCCTGGAGCTAGGGTTGGGGCCCCCGGGTTTAGGCCCCTGAAGCTATGGTTCGGGCGCTCAGGGGTTGGGCCCTTGGAGCTGGTGTTTGGGCCCCCAGGGGTTAGGCCCCTGGAGCTATGGTTCGGGCGCTCAGGGGTTGGGCCGCTGGAGCTAGTGTTGGGGCCCCTGACCTAATGTCACCCCTTGCTCTCCCATCCCCCACACAGACAGTCCCGACTCCATCACAGTAATGCCCAGACGTTTCACGCATAGAGCAACAGTAACACTGTGTGGCCATGCAGGGTAATGCCCAGAGCATTTCCTGCATGGAGCAAGCGTGACACCGTGTGGCCGCATAGGGTAGTGCACAGAGCATTTCCCCGCATGGAGCTATGGTTCGGGAGCTCTGGGGTTTGGCCCTTGTAGCTGGTGTTGGGTCTCCCAGGGGTTGGGCCGCTGGAGCTGGTGTTGGGGCCCCAGGGGTTAAGCCCCTGGCGCTATGGTTCGGGCGCTCAGGGGTTGGGCCCTTGGAGCTGGCGTGCGGGCCCACAGGGGTTGGGCCCTGGGATCTATGGTTAGGGCGCTCCGGGGTTCGGCCCCTGGAACTTGTGTTGGGGCCCCCAGGGGTTGGGCCCCTGAAGCTGGTGTTGGGGCCTCCAGGGGTTGGGCCCCTGGAGCTGGGGTTGGGGCCCTCGGGGGTTAGGCCTCTGCAGCTATGTTTCGGGCGCTCAGGGGTTGGGCCACTGGAACTGGGGTCGAGGGCCCCAGGGGTTGGGCCCCTGGAGCTCGGGTTGGGGCTCCAGGGGTTAAGCCCCTGGCGCTATGGTTCGGGCGCTCAGGGGTTGGGCCCTTGGAGCTGGCGTGCGGGCCCCCAGGGAATAGGCCCCTAGAGCTATGGTTTGGGTACTCTGGGGTTGGGCCCCTGGAGCTGGTGTTGGGGCTCCCAGGGATTGGGCTCTTGGAGCTGGTGTTGGGGCCCCCAGGGGTTGGGCCCCTGGAGCTGGGGTTGGGGCCACCAGGGGTTAGGTCCATGGAGCTATGGTTCGGGCGCTCAGGGGTTGGGTCCCTGGAGTTGGTGTTGGGGCCCCAGGGGCTGGGCTCCTGCAGCTAGTGTTGGGGCCCCAGGGGTTAGACCCCTGGAGCTATGGTTCGGGCGCTCAGGGTTTGAGCCCCTGGAGCTTGTGTTGGGTCCCCAAGGGGTTTTGCCCCTGGAGCTGGTGTTGGGGACCCAGGGGTTAGGCCCCTGGAGCTATGGTTCAGGCGCATAGGGGTTGGGCCCCTGGAGCTATAGTTCGTGCGCTCAGCGGTTGGACCCCTGGGACTGGGGTGGAGGGCCCCAGGGGTTGGGCCCCTGGAGCTAGTGTTGGGGCCCCCAGGGATTGGGCCCCTGGAGCTATGTTTCGGGCGCTCTGGGGTTGGGCCCCTGGTGCTAGTGTTGGGGCCCCCAGGGGTTGTGTCACTGGAGATGGTGGTGCGCGCAGGGGTTGGGCCCCTGGAGCTGGTGTTGGGGCCCACAGAGGTTGGGCCCCTGGAGCTGGTGTTGGGGCCCCCAGGGGTTAGGCCTCTGGAGCTATGGTTCGGGCGCTCAGGGGTTGGGCCCCTGGAACAGGTGTTGGGTCCCTCAGGGGTTCGGACCCTGGAGCTGGGGTTGGGGCCCCCAGGGGTTGGGCCCCTGGAGCTATGGTTTGGGCTCTCAGGGGTTGGGCCCCTGGAGCTGGGGTTGGGGCCCTCGGGGGTTAGGCCTCTGCAGCTATGGTTCGGGCGCTCAGGGGTTGGGCCCCTGGAACTGGGGTCGAGGGCCCCAGGGGTTGGGCCCCTGGAGCTGGGGTTGGGGCCCCGTGGGTTACGCCCCTGGAGCTGGGGTTGGGGCCCCCAGGGGTTAGGCCCCTGGAGCTATGGTTCGGGCGCTCAGGGGTTTGGCCCCTGGAGCTGGTGTTGGGGCCCCCAGGGGTTGGGCCCCTGGAACTATGGTTCAGGCGCTCTGGGGTTGGGCCCCTGGAGCTGGTGTTGGGGCTCCCAGGGATTGGGCTCTTGGAGCTTGTGTTGGGGCCCCCAGGGGTTGGGCCCCTGGAGCTGGGGTTGGAGCCACCAGGGGTTAGGTCCATGGAGCTATGGTTTGGGAGCTCAGGGGTTGGGTCCCTGGAGTCGGTGTTAGGGCCCCAGGGGCTGGGCCCCTGCAGCTAGTTTTGGGGCCCCAGGGGTTAGACCCCTGGAGCTATGGTTCGGGCGCTCAGGGTTTGGACCCCTGGAGCTGGTGGTGGGGCCCCCAGGGGTTGGGCCCCTGGAGCTAGGGTTGGGGACCCCGGGGGTTAGGCCCCTGAAGCTATGGTTCGGGCGCTCAGGGGTTGGGCCCTTGGAGCTGGTGTTGGGGCCCCCAGGGGTTAGGCCCCTGGAGCTATGGTTCGGGCGCTCAGGGGTTGGGCCGCTGGAGCTGGTGTTGGGGCCCCTGACCTAATGTCACCCCTTGCTCTCCCATCCCCCACACAGACAGTCCCGACTCCATCCCAGTAATGCCCAGACACTTCACGCATGGAGCAACAGTAACACTGTGTAGCCATGCAGGGTAATGCCCGGAGCATTTAATGCATGGAGCAAGAGTGACACCGTGTGGCCACATAGGGTAGTGCACAGAGCATTTCCCCGCATGGAGCTATGGTTCGGGAGCTCTGGGGTTGGGCCCCTGTAGCTGGTGTTGGGACTCCCAGGCTTTGGGCCCCTGGAGCTGATGCTGAGGCCCCAGGGGTTAAGCCCCTGGCGCAATGGTTCGGGCGCTCAGGGGTTGGGCCCTTGGAGCTCGCGTGCGGGTCCCCAGGGAATAGGCCCCTAGAGCTATGGTTTGGGCACTCTGGGTTTGGGCCCCTGGAGCTGGTGTTGGGGCTCCCAGGGGTTGGGCTGCTGGAGCTGGTGTTGGGGCCTCCAGGGGTTAGGCCCCTGGAGGTATTGTTCGGGCGCTCAGGGGTTGGGCCCTTGGTGCTGGTGTTGGGACTCCTAGGGGTTGGGCCCCTGGAGCTGGTGTTGGGGCCCCAGGGGTTAAGCTCCTGACGCTACGGTTCGGGCGCTCAGGGTTTGAGCCCTTGGAGCTGTGGTAGGTGCCCCCAGGGGTTAGTCCTCTGGAGGTATGGTTCGGGCGCTCAGGGGTTGGGCCCCTGTAGCTGGTGTTGGGATTTCCAGGGGTTGGGCCCCTGGAGCTGGTGTTGGGGCCCCAGGGGTTAAGCCCCTTGCGCTATTTTTCGGGCGCTCAGGGGTTAGGCCCTTGGAGCTGGCGTGCGGGCCCCCAGGGAATAGGCCCCTAGAGCTATGGTTTGGGCACTCTGGGGTTGGGACCCTGGAGCTGGTGTTGGGGCTCCCAGGGGTTGGGCCCCTGGAGCTGGTGTTGGGGCCCTCAGGGATTAGGCCCCTGGAGCTATGGTTCTGGCGCTCAGGGATTGGGCCCCTGGAGCTGGTTTTCGGGTCCCCAGGGGTTTGGCCCCTGTAGCTGGTGTTGGGACTCCAAGGGGTTGGGCCGCTGGAGCTGGTGTTGGGGCCCCAGGGGTTAAGCCCCTGGCGCTATGGTTCGGGCGCTCAGGGGTTCTGCCCTTGGAGCTGGCGTGCGGGCCCACAGGGGTTGGGCCCCTGGAGCTATGGTTAGGGCGCTCCGGGGTTCGGCCCCTCGAACTTTTGTTGGGGCCCCCAGGGGTTGGGCCCCTGAAGCTGGTGTTGGGGCCCCCAGGGGTTGGGCCCCTGGAGCTGGGGTTGGGGCCTCCAGGGGTTAGGCCCCTGGAGGTATTGTTCGGGCGCTCAGGGGTTGGGCCCTTGGTGCTGGTGTTGGGACTCCTAGGGGTTGGGCCCCTGGAGCTGGTGTTGGGGCCCCAGGGGTTAAGCTCCTGACGCTACGGTTCGGGCGCTCAGGGTTTGAGCCCTTGGAGCTGTGGTAGGTGCCCCCAGGGGTTAGTCCTCTGGAGGTATGGTTCGGGCGCTCAGGGGTTGGGCCCCTGTAGCTGGTGTTGGGACTTCCAGGGGTTGGGCCCCTGGAGCTGGTGTTGGGGCCCCAGGGGTTAAGCCCCTTGCGCTAT
Source organism: Gopherus flavomarginatus (assembly GCF_025201925.1). Taxonomy (NCBI): domain Eukaryota; kingdom Metazoa; phylum Chordata; order Testudines; family Testudinidae; genus Gopherus; species Gopherus flavomarginatus. The sequence continues at coordinate 55,749 of NW_026115158.1, forward strand.
TTTTCGGGCGCTCAGGGGTTAGGCCCTTGGAGCTGGCGTGCGGGCCCCCAGGGAATAGGCCCCTAGAGCTATGGTTTGGGCACTCTGGGGTTGGGACCCTGGAGCTGGTGTTGGGGCTCCCAGGGGTTGGGCCCCTGGAGCTGGTGTTGGGGCCCTCAGGGATTAGGCCCCTGGAGCTATGGTTCTGGCGCTCAGGGATTGGGCCCCTGGAGCTGGTTTTCGGGTCCCCAGGGGTTTGGCCCCTGTAGCTGGTGTTGGGACTCCAAGGGGTTGGGCCGCTGGAGCTGGTGTTGGGGCCCCAGGGGTTAAGCCCCTGGCGCTATGGTTCGGGCGCTCAGGGGTTCTGCCCTTGGAGCTGGCGTTCGGGCCCACAGGGGTTGGGCCCCTGGAGCTATGGTTAGGGCGCTCCGGGGTTCGGCCCCTCGAACTTTTGTTGGGGCCCCCAGGGGTTGGGCCCCTGAAGCTGGTGTTGGGGCCCCCAGGGTTGGGCCCCTGGAGCTGGGGTTGGGGCACTCGGGGGTTAGGCCTCTGCAGCTATGGTTCGGGTGCTCAGGGGTTGGGCCCCTGGAGCTTGTGTTGGGTCCCCAAGGGGTTTTGCCCCTGGAGCAGGGGTTGGGGACCCAGGGGTTATCCCCCTGGAGCTGTGGTTCGGGCGCACAGGGGTTGGGCCCCTGGAGCTATAGTTCGGGCGCTCAGCGGTTATGCCCCTGGAGCTGGGGTGGAGGGCCCCAGGGGTTGGGCCCCTGGAGCTAGAGTTGGGGCCCCCAGGGATTGGGCCCCTGGAGCTATGTTTCGGGCGCTCTGGGTTTGGGCCCCTGGAGCTAGTGTTGGGGCCCCTAGGGGTTGGGTCCCTGGAGCTGGTGGTGCCCGCAGGGGTTGGGGCCCTGGAGCTGTGGTTGGGGCCCCCAGGGGTTAGGCCTCTGGAGCTATGGTTCGGGCTCTCAGGTGTTGGGCCCCTGGAGCTGGTTTTGGGGCCCACAGGGGTTCGGACCCTGGAGCTGGGGTTGGGGCCCCCGGGGGTTAGGCCCCTGGAGCTATGGTTTGGGCGCTCAGGGGTTGGGCCCCTGGAGCTGGGGTTGGGGCCCTCGGGGGTTTGGCCTCTGCAGCTATGGTTCGGGCGCTCAGGGGTTGGGCCCCTGGAACTGGGGTCGAGGGCCCCATGGGTTGGGCCCCTGGAGCTGGAGTTGGGGCCCAGTGGGTTACGCCCCTGGAGCTGGGGTTGGGGCCCCCAGGGGTTAGGCCCCTGGACCTATGGTTCGGGCGCTCAGGGGTTGGGCCCCTGGAGCTGGTGTTGGGGCTCCCAGGGATTGGGCTCTTTTAGCTGGTGTTGGGGCACCCAGGGGTTGGGCCCTTGGAGCTGGGGTTGAGGCCACCAGGGGTTAGGTCCATGGAGCTATGGTTCGGGCGCTCCGGGGTTGGGTCCCTGGAGTTGGTGTTGGGGCCCCAGGGGCTGGGCCCCTGCAGCTAGTGTTGGGGCCCCAGGGGTTAGACCCCTGGAGCTATGGTTCGGGCGCTCAGGGTTTGGGCCCCTGGAGCTGGTGGTGGGGCCCCCAGGGGTTGGGCCCCTGGAGCTAGGGTTGGGGCCCCCGGGTTTAGGCCCCTGAAGCTATGGTTCGGGCGCTCAGGGGTTGGGCCCTTGGAGCTGGTGTTTGGGCCCCCAGGGGTTAGGCCCCTGGAGCTATGGTTCGGGCGCTCAGGGGTTGGGCCGCTGGAGCTAGTGTTGGGGCCCCTGACCTAATGTCACCCCTTGCTCTCCCATCCCCCACACAGACAGTCCCGACTCCATCACAGTAATGCCCAGACGTTTCACGCATAGAGCAACAGTAACACTGTGTGGCCATGCAGGGTAATGCCCAGAGCATTTCCTGCATGGAGCAAGCGTGACACCGTGTGGCCGCATAGGGTAGTGCACAGAGCATTTCCCCGCATGGAGCTATGGTTCGGGAGCTCTGGGGTTTGGCCCTTGTAGCTGGTGTCGGGTCTCCCAGGGGTTGGGCCGCTGGAGCTGGTGTTGGGGCCCCAGGGGTTAAGCCCCTGGCGCTATGGTTCGGGCGCTCAGGGGTTGGGCCCTTGGAGCTGGCGTGCGGGCCCACAGCGGTTGGGCCCTGGGATCTATGGTTAGGGCGCTCCGGGGTTCGGCCCCTGGAACTTGTGTTGGGGCTCCCAGGGGTTGGGCCCCTGAAGCTGGTGTTGGGGCCTCCAGGGGTTGGGCCCCTGGAGCTGGGGTTGGGGCCCTCGGGGGTTAGGCCTCTGCAGCTATGTTTCGGGCGCTCAGGGGTTGGGCCACTGGAACTGGGGTCGAGAGCCCCAGGGGTTGGGCCCCTGGAGCTCGGGTTGGGGCCCCAGGGGTTAAGCCCCTGGCGCTATGGTTCGGGCGCTCAGGGGTTGGGCCCTTGGAGCTGGCGTGCGGGCCCCCAGGGAATAGGCCCCTAGAGCTATGGTTTGGGTACTCTGGGGTTGGGCCCCTGGAGCTGGTGTTGGGGCTCCCAGGGGTTGGGCTCCTGGAGCTGGTGTTGGGGCCTCCAGGGGTTAGGCCCCTGGAGGTATTGTTCGGGCGCTCAGGGGTTGGGCCCTTGGAGCTGGTGTTGGGACTCCCAGGGGTTGGGGCCCTGGAGCTGGTGTTGGGGCCCCAGGGGTTAAGCCCCTGGCGCTATGGTTCGGGCGCTCAGGGGTTGGGCACTTGGAGCTGGCGTGCGGGCCCCCGGGGAATAGGCCCCTAGAGCTATGGTTTGGGCACTCTGGGGTTGGGCCCCGGGAGCTGGTGTTGGGGCTCCCAGTGGTTGGGCTCCTGGTGGTAGTGTTGGGGCCTCCAGGGGTTAGGCCTCTGCAGCTATGGTTCGGGCGCTCAGGGGTTGGGTCCCTGGAGTTGGTGTTGGGGCCGCAGGGTCTGGGCCCCTGCAGCTAGTGTTGGGTCCCCAGGGGTTAGACCCCTGGAGCTATGGTTCGGGCGCTCAGGGTTTGGGCCCCTGGAGCTGGTGGTGGGGCCCCCAGGGGTTGGGCCCCTGGAGCTAGGGTTGGGGCCCCCGGGGGTTAGCCCCCTGAAGCTATGGTTCGGGCGCTCAGGGGTTGGGCCCTTGGAGCTGGTGTTTGGGCCCCCAGGGGTTAGGCCCCTGGAGCTATGGTTCGGGCGCTCAGGGGTTGGGCCGCTGGAGCTGGTGTTGTTGTCCCTGACCTAATGTCGCCCCTTGCTCTCCCATCCCCCAAACAGACAGTCCCGACTCCATCACAGTAATGCCCAGACATTTCACGCATGGAGCAACAGTAACACTGTGTGGCCATGCAGGGTAATGCCCAGAGCATTTTCTGCATGGAGCAAGAGTGACACCGTGTGGCCACATAGGGTAGTGCACAGGGCATTTCCCCGCATGGAGCTATGGTTCGGGAGCTCTGGGGTTGGGCCCCTGTAGCTGGTGTTGGGACTCCCAGGGGTTGGGCCCCTGGAGCTGGTGTTGGGGCCCCAGGTTATAAGCCCCTGGCGCTATGGTTCGGGTGCTCAGGGGTTGGGCCCTTGGAGCTGGCGTGCGGGCCCACAGGGGTTGGGCCCCTGGAGCTATGGTTAGGGCGCTCCAGGGTTCGGCCCCTGGAACTTGTGTTGGGGCCCCCAGGGGTTGGGCTCCTGGAGCTGGTGTTGGGGCCCCCAGGGGTTGGGCCCGTGAAGCTGGTGTTGGGGCCCCCAGGGGTTGGACCCCTGGAGCTGGGGTTGGGGCCCTCGGGGGTTAGGCCTCTGCAGCTATGGTTCGGGCGCTCAGTTGTTGGGCCCCTGGAACTGGGGTCGAGGGCCCCAGGGGTTGGGCCCCTGGAGCTGGGGTTTTGGCCCCATGGGTTAAGCCCCTGGCGCTATGGTTCGGGCGCTCAGGGGTTGGGCACTTGGAGCTGGCGTGCGGGCCCCCAGGGAATAGGCCCCTAGAGCTATGGTTTGGGCACTCTGGGGTTGGGCCCCTGGAGCTGGTGTTGGGGCTCCCAGGGGTTGGGCTCCTGCAGCTAGTGTTGGGGCCTCCAGGGCTTAGGCCCCTGGAGGTATTGTTCAGGCGCTCAGGGGTTGGGCCCTTGGAGCTGGTGTTGGGGCCCCCAGGGATTAGGCCCCTGGAGCTAAGGTTCGGGCGCTCAGGGGCTGGGACCCTGGAGCTGGTGTTGGGGACCCCAGGAGTTGGGCCCCTGGAGGTGGTGTTGGGGCTCCCAGGGGTTGGGCCCCTGGAGCTGTGGTTGGGGCCCTTGGGGGTTAGGCCCCTGGAGCTATGGTTCGGGCACTCAGGGGTTGGGCCCCTGAAACTGGTGTTGGGGACCCCAGGGGTTGGGCCCCTGGAGCTGGGGTTGGGGTCCTCGGGGGTTAGGCCCCTGCAGCTATGGTTCGGGGGCTCAGGGATTGGGCCCCAGGAGCTGGTTTTGGGGCCTCCAGTGGTTGGGACCCTGGACCTGGGGTTGGGGCCTCCAGGGGTTAGGCCCCTGGATCTTTGGTTCGGCCGCTCATGGGTTGGGCCCCTGGAGCTGGTGTTGGGGCCCCAAGGGGTTAGGCCCCTAGAGCTATGGTTCAGGCGCTCAGGGGTTGGGCCCCTGGAGCTATGGTTCGGGCGCTCAGGGGTTGGGCCCCTGGAGCTGGGGTGGAGGGCTCCAGGGGTTGTGCCCCTGGAGCTGGTGTTTGGGCCCCCAGGGGTTGGGCCCCTGGAACTATGGTTCGGGCGCTCAGGGGTTGGGCCCCTGGAGCTGGTGTTGGGGCCCCCAGGAGTTAGGCCCCTGGAGCTATGGTTCGGGCGCTCAGGGGTTGGGCCGCTGGAGCTGGTGTTGGGGCCCCTGACCTAATGTCACCCCTTGCTCTCCCATCCCCCACACAGACAGTCCCGACTCCATCACAGTAATGCCCAGACATTTCACGCATGGAGCAACAGTAACACTGTGTGGCCATGCAGGGTAATGTGCAGAGCATTTCCTGCATGGAGCAAGAGTGACACCGTGTGGCCACATAGGGTAGTGCACAGAGCATTTCCCTGCATGGAGCTATGGTTCGAGCGCTCAGGGGTTGGGCCCCGGGAGCTTGTGTTGGGTCCCCAAGGAGTTTTGTCCCTGGAGCTGGTGTTGGGGCCCACAGGGGTTCGGACCCTGGAGCTGGGGTTGGGGCCCCCGGGGGTTACGTCCCTGGAGCTATGGTTTGGGCGCTCAGGGGCTGGGCCCCTAGAGCTGGTGTTGTGGCCCCCAGGGCTTGGGCCCCTGGAGCTATGGTTAGGGTGCTCCGGGGTTCGGCCCCTGGAACTTGTGTTGGGACCCCCAGGGTTTGGGCCCCTGGAGCTTGGGGTGGGGCCCTCGGGGGTTAGGCCTCTGCAGCTATGGTTCGGGCGCTCAGGGGTTGGGACTCTGGAACTGGGGTCGAGGGCCCCAGGGGTTGAGCCCGTGGAGCTGGGGTTGGGGCCCCAGGGTTTAGACCCCTGGAGCTATGGTTCGGGCGCTCAGGGTTTGGGTCCCTGGAGCTGGTGGTGGGGCCCCCAGGGGTTGGGCCCCTGGAGCTTGGGTTGGGGCCCGCAGGATTTAGGCCCCTGGAGCTATGGTTCGGGCTCTCAGGGGTTGGGCCCCTGGAGCTTTTGTTGGGGCCCCCAGGGGTTAGGCCCCTGGAGCTATGGTTCTGGCGCTCAGGGGTTGGGCCGCTGGAGCTGGTGTTGGGGCCCCTGACCTAATGTCACCCCTTGCTCTCCCATCCCCCACACAGACAGTCCCGACTCCATCACAGTAATGCCCAGACATTTCACGCATGGAGCAACAGTAACACTGTGTGGCCATGCAGGGTAATGCCCAGAGCATTTCCTGCATGGAGCAAGAGTGACACCGTGTGGCCACATAGGGTAGTGCACAGAGCATTTCCCCGCATGGAGCTATGGTTCGGGAGCTCTGGGGTTGGGCCCCTGTAGCTGGTGTTGGGACTCCCAGGGGTTGGGCCCCTGGAGCTGGTGTTGGGGCCCCAGGGGTTAAGCCCCTTGCGCTATGGTTCGGGCGCTCAGGGGTTGGGCCCTTGGAGCTGGCGTGCGGGCCCCCAGGGAATAGGCCCCTAGAGCTATGGTTTGGGCACTCTGGGGTTGGGCCCCTGGAGCTGGTGTTGGGGTTCCCAGGGGTTGGGCCCCTGGAGCTGGTGTTGGGGCCCTCAGGGATTAGGCCCCTGGAGCTATGGTTCTGGCGCTCAGGGATTGGGCTCCTGGAGCTGGTTTTGGGGCCCCCAGGGGTTGGGCTCCTGGAGCAGGTGTTGGGGCCCCCAGAGGTTGGGCCCCTGGAGGTGTGGTTGGGGCCCCCGGGGGTTAGGCCCCTAGAGCTATGGTTCGGGCGCTCAGGGGTTGGGCCCCTGTAGCAGGTGTTTGGACCCCCAGGGGTTGGGCCCCTGGAGCTGGGATTGGGGCCTCCAGGGGTTAGGCCCCTGGAGCTTTGGTTCGAGCGCTCAGGGATTGGGCCCCTGGAGCTGGTTTTGGGGCCCCCAGGGGTTGGGCTCCTTTAGCAGGTGTTGGGGCCCCCAGGGGTTGGGCCCCTGGAGCTGTGGTTGGGGCCCCGGGGGTTAGGCCCCTGGAGCTATGGCTCGGACCCCCGGGGGTTAGGCACCTGGAGCTATGGTTCGGGCGCTCAGGGATTGAGCCCCTGGAGCTGGTTTTGGGGCCCCCAGGGGTTGGGCCCCTCGAGCTGGGATTGGGGCCTCCAGGGTTTAGGCCCCTTGAGCTTTGGTTCGGGCGCTCAGGGGTTGCCCCCCTGGAGCTTGTGTTGGGTCCCCAAGGGGTTTTGCCCCTGAAGCTGGTGTTTGGGACCCAGGGGTCAGGCCCCTGGAGCTATGGTTCGGGCGCACAGGAGTTGGGCCCCTGGAGCTATAGTTCGGGCGCTCAGCGGTTGGGCCCCTGGAGCTGGGGTGGAGGGCCCCAGGGGTTGGGCCTCTGGAGCTAGTGTTGGGGACCCCAGGGATTGGGCCCCTGGAGCTATTTTTCGGGCGCTCTGGAGTTGGGCCCCTGGAGCTAGTGTTGGGGCCCCCAGGGGTTGGGTCCCTGGAGCTGGTGGTGCCCGCAGGGGTTGGGCCCTTGAAGCTGTGGTTGGGGCCCCCAGGGGTTAGGCCTCTGGAGCTATGGTTCGGGCGCTCAGGGGTTGGGCCCCTGGAGCTGGTGTTGGGGCCCACAGGGGTTCGGACCCTGGAGCTGGGGTTGGGGCCCCCGGTGGTTAGGCCCCTGGAGCTATGGTTTGGGCGCTCAGGGGTTGGGCCTCTGGAGCTGGGGTTCGGGCCCTCGGGGGTTAGGCCTCTGCAGCTATGGTTCGGGCGCTCAGGGGTTGGGCCCCTGGAACTGGGGTCGAGGGCCCCAGGGCTTGGGCCCCTGGAGCTGGGGTTGGGGCCCCGTGGGTTACGCCCCTGGAGCTGGGGTTGGGGCCCCCAGGGGTTAGGCCCCTGGAGCTGGTGTTGGGGCCCCCAGGGGTTGGGCCCCTGGAACTATGGTTCAGGCGCTCTGGGGTTGGGCCCCTGGAGCGGGTGTTGGGGCTCCCAGGGATTGGGCTCTTGGAGCTGGTGTTGGGGCCCCAAGGGGTTGGGCCCCTGGAGCTGGGGTTGGGGACACCAGGGGTTAGGTCCATGGAGCTATGGTTCGGGCGCTCAGGATTTGGGTCCCTGGAGTTGGTGTTGGGGCCCCAGGGGCTGGGCCCCTGCAGCTAGTGTTGGGGCCCCAGGGGTTAGACCCCTGGAGCTATGGTTCGGGCGCTCAGGGTTTGGGCCCCTGGAGCTGGTGGTGGGGCCCCCAGGGGTTGGGCCCCTGGAGCTAGGATTGGAGCCCCCGGGGGTTAGGCCCCTGAAGCTATGGTTCGGGTGCTCAGGGGTTGGGCGCTTGGAGCTGGTGTTGGGGCCCCCAGGGGTTAGGCCCCTGGAGCTATGGTTCGGGCGCTCAGGGGTTGGGCCGCTGGAGCTGGTGTTGGGGCCCCTGACCTAATGTCACCCCTTGCTCTCCCATCCCCCACACAGACAGTCCCGACTCCATCACAGTAATGCCCAGACATTTCACGCATGGAGCAACAGTAACACTGTGTGCCCATGCAGGGTAATGCCCAGAGCATTTCCTGCTTAGAGCAAGAGTGACACCGTGTGGCCACATAGGGTAGTGCACAGAGCATTTCCCCGCATGGAGCTATGGTTCGGGAGCTCTGGGGTTGGTCCCCTGTAGCTGGTGTTGGGACTCCCAGGGGTTGGGCCCCTGGAGCTGGTGTTGGGGCCCCAGGGGTTAAGCCCCTGGCGCTATGGTTCGGGCGCTCAGGGGTTGGGCCCTTGGAGCTGGCGTGCGGGCACACATGGGTTGGGCCCCTGAAGCTATGGTTAGGGCGCTCCGGGGTTCAGCCCCTGGAACTTGTGTTGGGGCCCCCAGGGGTTGGGCTCCTGGAGCTGGTGTTGGGGCCCCCAGGGGTTGGGCCCCTGAAGCTGGTGTTGGCGCCCCCAGGGGTTGGGCCCCTGGAGCTGGGGTTGGGGCCCTCGGGGGTTAGGCCTCTGCAGCTATGGTTCGGGCGCTCAGGGGTTGGGCCCCTGGAACTGGGGTCGAGGGCCCCAGGTGTTGGGCCCCTGGAGCTGGGGTTGGGGCCTCAGGGGTTAAGCCCCTGGCGCTATGGTTCGGGCGCTCAGGGGTTGGGCCCTTGGAGCTGGCGTGCGGGCCCCCAGGGAATAGGCCCCTAGAGCTATGGTTTGGGCACTCTGGGGTTGGGCCCCTGGAGCTGGTGTTGGGGCTCCCAGGGTTGGGCTCCTGGAGCTGGTGTTGGGGCCTCCAGGGGTTAGGCCCCTGGAGGTATTGTTCGGGCGCTCAGGGGTTGGGCCCTTGGAGCTGGTGTTGGGGCCCCCAGGGATTAGGCCCCTGGAGCTAAGGTTCGGGCGCTCAGGGGTTGGGACCCTGGAGCTGGTGTTGGGGACCCCAGGAGTTGGGCCCCTGGAGCTGGTGTTGGGGCCCCAGGGGTTAGGCCCCTTGAGCTAAGGCTCGGGCGCTCAGGGGTTGGGCCGCTGGAGTCGGTGTTGCGGCCACCAGGGGTTGGGCCCCTGGAGCTATGATTAGGGCGCTCCGGGGTTGGGCCCCTGGAACTTGTGTTGGGACTCTCAGGGGTTGGGCCCATGGAGCTGGTGTTGGGGCCCTCAGGGATTAGGCCCCTGGAGCTATGGTTCTGGCGCTCAGGGATTGGGCCCCTGGAGCTGGTTTTGGGGCCCCCAGGGGTTGGGCTCCTGGAGCAGGTGTTGGGGCCCCGAGGGGTTGGGCCCCTAGAGCTGTGGTTGGGTCCCCCGGGGGTTAGGCCCCTGGAGCTATGGTTCGGGCGCTCAGGGGTTGGGCCCCTGTAGCTGGTGTTTGGACCACCAGGGGTTGGGACCCTGGAGCTGGGGTTCGGGCCCCCGGGGGTTAGGCCCCTGGAGCTATGGTTCGGGCGCTCAGGGATTGAGCCCCTGGAGCTGGTTTTGGGGCCCCCAGGGTTTGGGCCCCTGGAGCTGGGATTGGGGCCTCCAGTTGTTAGGCCCCTGGAGCTTTGCTTCGGGCGCTCAGGGGTTGTTCCCCTGGAGCTCGTGCTGGGTCCCCAAGGGGTTTTGCCCCTGGAGCTGGTGTTGGGGACCAGGGGTTAGGCCCCTGGAGCTATGGTTCGGGCGCTCAGGGGTTGGGCCCCTGAAACTGGTGTTGGGGACCCCAGGGGTTGGGACCCTGGACCTGGGGTTGGGGCCTCCAGGGGTTAGGCCCCTGGATCTTTGGTTAGGCCGCTCATGGGTTGGGCCCCTGGAGCTGGTGTTGGGGCCCCAAGGGGTTGGGCCCCTGGAGCTGGTGTTGGGGACCCAGGGGTTAGGCCCCTGGAGCTATGGTTCGGGCGCTCAGGGGTTGGGCCCCTGGAGCTGGGGTGGAGGGCTGCAGGGGTTGTGCCCCTGGAGCTGGTGTTTGGGCCCCCAGGGATTGGGCCCCTGGAGCTATGTTTCGGGCGCTCTGGGGTTGGGCCCCTGGAGCTGGTGTTGGGGCCCCAGGGGCTGGGCCCCTGCAGCTAGTGTTGGGGCCCCAGGGGTTAGACCCCTGGAGCTATGGTTCGGGCGCTCAGGGGTTGGGCCCCTGGAACTATGGTTCGCGCGCTCAGGGGTTGGGCCCCTGGAGCTGGTGTTGGGGCCCCCAGGGGTTAGGCCCCTGGAGCTATGGTTCAGGCGCTCAGGGGTTGGGCCCCTGGAGCTATGGTTCGGGCGCTCAGGGGTTGGGCCCCTGGAGCTGGGGTGGAGGGCTCCAGGGGTTGTGCCCCTGGAGCTGGTGTTTGGGCCCCCAGGGATTGGGCCCCTGGAGCTATGTTTCGGGCGCTCTGGGGTTGGGCCCCTGGAGCTGGTGTTGGGGCCCCAGGGGCTGGGCCCCTGCAGCTAGTGTTGGGGCCCCAGGGGTTAGACCCCTGTAGCTATGGTTCGCGCGCTCAGGGGTTGGGCCGCTGGAGCTGGTGTTGGGGCCCCTGACCTAATGTCACCCCTTGCTCTCCCATCCCCCACACAGACAGTCCCGACTCCATCACAGTAATGCCCAGACATTTCACGCATGGAGCAACAGTAACACTGTGTGGCCATGCAGGGTAATGCCCAGAGCATTTCCTGCATGGAGGAAGAGTGACACCGTGTGGCCACATAGGGTAGTGCACAGAGCATTTCCCTGCATGGAGCTATGGTTCGGGAGCTCTGGGGTTGGGCCCTGTAGCTGGTGTTGGGACTCCCAGGGGTTGGCCCCTGGAGCTGGTGTTGGGGCCCCAGGGGTTAAGCCCCTTGCGCTATGGTTCGGGCGCTCAGGGGTTGGGCCCTTGGAGCTGGCGTGCGGGCCCCCAGGGAATAGGCCCCTAGAGCTATGGTTTGGGCACTCTGGGGTTGGGCCCCTGGAGCTGGTGTTGGGGCTCCCAGGGGTTGGGCCCCTGGAGCTGGTGTTGGGGCCCTCAGGGATTAGGCCCCTGGAGCTATGGTTTTGGCGCTCAGGGATTGGGCCCCTGGAGCTGGTTTTGGGGCCCCCAGGGGTTGGACTCCTGGAGCAGGTGTTGGGGCCCCCAGGGGTTTGGCCCCTGGAGGTGTGGTTGGGGCCCCCGGGGGTTAGGCCCCTGGAGCTATGGTTCGGGCGCTCAGGGGTTGGGCCCCTGTAGCTGGTGTTTGGACCCCCAGGGGTTGGGCCCCTGGAGCTGGGATTGGGGCCTCCAGGGGTTAGACCCCTGGAGCTTTGGTTCGAGCGCTCAGGGGTTGGGCCCCGGGAGCTTGTGTTGGGTCCCCAAGGAGTTTTGTCCCTGGAGCTGGTGTTGGGGACCCAGGGGTTAGGTCCCTGGAGCTATGGTTCGGGCGCACAGGGGTTGGGCCCCTGGAGCTATAGTTCGGGCGCTCAGCGGTTGGGCCCCTGGAGCTGGGGTGGAGGGCCCCAGGGGTTGGGCCCCTGGAGCTAGTGTTGGGGCCCCCAGGGATTGGGCCCCTGAAGCTATGTTTCGGGCGCTCTGGGGTTGGGCCCCTGGAGCTAGTGTTGGGGCCCCCAGGGGTTGGGCTCCTGGAGCTGGTGGTGCCCGCAGGGGTTGGGCCCCTGGAGCTGTGGTTGGGGCCCCCGGGGGTTAGGTCCCTGGAGCTATGGTTTGTGCGCTCAGGGGCTGGGCCCCTGGAGCTGGTGTTGTGGCCCCCAGGGGTTGGGCCCCTGGAGCTATGGTTAGGGCGCTCCGGGGTTCGGCCCCTGGAACTTGTGTTGGGGCCCCCAGGGGTTGGGCTCCTGGAGCTGGTGTTGGGGCCCCAGAGGTTGGGCCCCTGAAGCTGGTGTTGGGGCCCCCAGGGTTTGGGCCCCTGGAGCTGGGGGTGGGGCCCTCGGGGGTTAGGCCTCTGCAGCTATGGTTCGGGCGCTCAGGGGTTGGGACCCTGGTACTGGGGTCGAGGGCCCGAGGGGTTGGGCCCCTGGAGCTCGGGTTGGGGCCCCAGGGTTTAGACCCCTGGAGCTATGGTTCGGGCGCTCAGGGTTTGGGCCCCTGGAGCTGGTGGTGGGGCCCCCAGGGGTTGGGCCCCTGGAGGTGGGGTTGGGGCCCACAGGATTTAGGCCCCTGGAGCTATGGTTCGGGCTCTCAGGGGTTGGGCCCCTGGAGCTTTTGTTGGGGCCCCCAGGGGTTGGGCCCCTAGAGCTGTGGTTGGGGCCCCCGGGGGTTAGGCCCCTGGAGCTATGGTTCGGGCGCTCAGGGGTTGGGCCCCCGTAGCTGGTGTTTGGACCACCAGGGGTTGGGCCCCTGGAGCTGGGGTTCGGGCCCCCGGGGGTTAGGCCCCTGGAGCTATGGTTCGGGCGCTCAGGGATTGAGCCCCTGGAGCTGGTTTTGGGGCCCCCAGGGGTTGGGCCCCTGGAGCTGGGATTGGGGCCTCCAGTTGTTAGGCCCCTGGAGCTTTGCTTCGGGCGCTCAGGGGTTGTTCCCCTGGAGCTCGTGTTGGGTCCCCAAGGGGTTTTGCCCCTGGAGCTGGTGTTGGGGACCAGGGGTTAGGCCCCTGGAGCTATGGTTCGGGCGCTCAGGGATTGAGCCCCTGGAGCTGGTTTTGGGGCCCCCAGGGGTTGGGCCCCTGGAGCTGGGATTGCGGCCTCCAGGGTTTAAGCCCCTGGAGCTTTGGTTCGGGCACTCAGGGGTTGGGCCCCTGGAGCTTGTGTTGGGTCCCCAAGGGGTTTTGCCCCTGGAGCTGGGGTTGGGGCCCCCGGGGGTTAGGCCCCTGGAGCTATGGTTTGGACGCTCAGGGGTTGGGCCCCTGGAGCTGGGGTTGGGGCCCTCGGGGGTTAGGCCTCTGCAGCTATGGTTCGGGCGCTCAGGGGTTGGGCCCCTGGAACTGGGGTCGAGGGCCCCAGGGGTTGGGCCCCTGGAGCTGGGGTTGGGGCCCCGTGGGTTACGCCCCTGGAGCTGGGGTTGGGGCCCCCAGGGGTTAGGCCCCTGGAACTATGTTTCAGGTGCTCTGGGGTTGGGCCCCTGGAGCTGGTGTTGGGGCTCCCAGGGATTGGGCTCTTGGAGCTCGTGTTGGGGTCCCAAGGGGTTGGGCCCCTGGAGCTGGGGTTGGGGTCACCAGGGGGTAGGTCCATGGAGCTATGGTTCGGGCGCTCAGGGGTTGGGTCCCTGGAGTTGGTGTTGGGGCCCCAGGGGCTGGGCCCCTGCAGCTAATGTTGGGGCCCCTGGGGTTAAACCCCTGAAGCTATGGTTTGGGCGCTCAGGGTTTGGGCCCCTGGAGCTGGTGGTGGGGCCCCCAGGGGTTGGGCCCCTGGAGCTAGGATTGGGGCCCCCGGGGTTTAGGCCCCTGAAGCTATGGTTCGGGCGCTCAGGGGTTGGGCGCTTGGAGCTGGTGTTGGGGCCCCCAGGGGTTAGGCCCCTGGAGCTATGGTTCGGGCGCTCAGGGGTTGGGCCGCTGGAGCTGGTGTTGGGGCCCCTGACCTAATGTCACCCCTTGCTCTCCCATCCCCCACACAGACAGTCCCGACTCCATCACAGTAATGCCCAGACATTTCACGCATGGAGCAACAGTAACACTGTGTGGCCATGCAGGGTAATGCCTAGAGCATTTCCTGCTTGGAGCAAGAGTGACACCGTGTGGCCACATAGGGTAGTGCACAGAGCATTTCCCCGCATGGAGCTATGGTTCGGGAGCTCTGGGGTTGGGCCCCTGTAGCTGGTGTTGGGACTCCCAGGGGTTGGGCCCCTGGAGCTGGTGTTGGGGCCCCAGGGGTTAAGCCCCTGGAGCTATGGTTCGGGCGCTCAGGGGTTGGGCCCTTGGAGCTGGCATGCGGTCCCACAGGGGTTGGGCCCCTGGAGCTATGGTTAGGGCGCTCCGGGGTTCAGCCCCTGGAACTTGTGTTGGGGCCCCCAGGGGTTGGGCTCCTGGAGCTGGTGTTGGGGCCCCCAGGGGTTGGGCCCCTGAAGCTGGTGTTGGGGCCCCCAGGGTTTGGGCCCCTGGAGCTGGGGTTGGGGCCCTCGGGGGTTAGGCCTCTACAGCTATGGTTCGAGCGCTCAGGGGTTGGGCCCCTGGAACTGGGGTCGAGGGCCCCAGGTGTTGGGCCCCTGGAGCTGGGGTTGGGACTTCAGGGGTTAAGCCCCTGGCGCTATGGTTCGGGCGCTCAGGGGTTGGGCCCTTGGAGCTGGCGTGAGGGCCCCCAGGGAATAGGCCCCTAGAGCTATGGTTTGGGTACTCTGGGGTTGGGCCCCTGGACCTGGTGTTGGGGCTCCCAGGGGTTGGGCTTCTGGAGCTGGTGTTGGGGCCTCCAGGGGTGAGGCGCCTGGAGGTATTGTTCGGGCGCTCAGGGGTTGGGCCCTTGGAGGTGGTGTTGGGGCCCCCAGGGATTAGGCCCCTGGAGCTAAGGTTCGGGCGCTCAGGGGTTGGGACCCTGGAGCTGGTGTTGGGGACCCCAGGAGTTGGGCCCCTGGAGCTGGTGTTGGGGCCCCAGGGGTTAGGCCCCTTGAGCTAAGGCTCGGGCGCTCAGGGGTTGGGCCGCTGGAGCTATGGTTAGGGCGCTCCGGGGTTGGGCCCCTGGAACTTGTGTTGGGACTCCCATTGGTTGGGCCCATGGAGCTGGTGTTGGGGCCCTCAGGGATTAGGCCCCTGGAGCTATGGTTCTGGCGCTTAGGGATTGGGCCCCTGGAGCTGGTTTTGGGGCCCCCAGGGGTTGGGCTCCTGGAGCAGGTGTTGGGGCCCCCAGGGGTTAGGCCCCTAGAGCTGTGGTTGGGGCCCCCGGGGGTTAGGCCCCTGGAGCTATGGTTCGGGCGCTCAGGGGTTGGGCCCCTGTAGGTGGTGTTTGGACCCCCAGAGGTTGGGCCCCTGGAGCTGGGGTTCGGGCCCCCGGGGGTTAGGCCCCTGGAGCTATGGTTCGGGCGCTAAGGGGTTGGGCCCCTGTAGCTGGTGTTTGGACCCCCAGGGGTTGGGCCCCTGGAGCTGGGGTTCGGGCCCCCAGAGGTTGGGCCCCTGGAGCTGGGATTGGGGCCTCCAGGGGTTAGGCCCCTGGAGCTTTGCTTCGGGCGCTCAGGGGTTGTTCCCCTGGAGCTCGTGTTGTGTCCCCAAGGGGTTTTGCCCCTGGAGCTGGTGTTGGGGACCCAGGGGTTAGGCCCCTGGAGCGATGGTTCGGGCGCTCAGGGATTGAGCCCCTGGAGCCGGTTTTGGGGTCCCCAGGGGTTGGGCCCCTGGAGCTGGGATTGGGGCCTCCAGGGGGTAAGCCCCTGGATCTTTAGTTCGGGCACTCAGGGGTTGGGCCCCTGGAGCTTGTGTTGGGTCCCCAAGGGGTTTTGCCCCTGGAGATGGTGTTAGGGACCCAGGGGTTAGGCCCCTGGAGCTATGGTTCGGGCGCACAGGGGTTGGGCCCCTGGAGCTTTAGTTCGGGCGCTCAGCGGTTGGGCCCCTGGAGCTGGGGTGGAGGGCCCCAGTTGTTGGGCCCCTGGAGCTAGTTTTGGGGCCCCCAGGGATTGGGAACCTGGAGCTATGTTTCGGGCGCTCTGGGGTTGGGCTCCTGGAGCTAGTGTTGGGGCCCCCAGGGGTTGGGCTCCTGGACCTGGTGGTGCCCGCAGGGGTTGGGACCCTGGAGCTGTGGTTGGGGCCCCCAGGGGTTAGGCCTCTGGAGCTATGGTTCGGGCGCTCAGGGGTTGGGCCCCTGGAGCTGGTGTTGGGTCCCACAGGGGTTCGGACCCTGGAGCTGGGGTTGGGGCCCCCGGGGGTTAGGCTCCTGGAGCTATGGTTTGGGCGCTCAGGGGTTGGGCCCCTGGAGCTGGTGTTGGGGCCCCCAGGGGTTGGGCCCCTGGAGCTATGGTTAGGGCGCTCCGGGGTTCGGCCCCTGGAACTTGTGTTGGGGCCCCCAGGGGTTGGGCTCCTGGAGCTGGTGTTGGGGCCCCCAGGGGTTGGGCCCCTGAAGCTGGTGTTGGGGCCCCCAGGGGTTGGGACCCTGGAGCTGGGGTTGGGGCCCTCGAGGGTTAGGCCTCTGCAGCTATGGTTCGGGCGCTCAGGGGTTGGGCCCCTGGAACTGGGTTCGAGGGCCCCAGGGGTTGGGCCCCTGGAGCT
>NW_026115159.1:0-2438 GCF_025201925.1 Gopherus flavomarginatus
GATTTTGTCCCTTAGAATCGCTGGGGACATTAGGGTTTGTCCTTTTTGTTTCACCTCTTCCTCCATCCCTCCCTCCTCTTCTTCTCTTGCTTCTTTTGTCCTTTCTCCTGTTCCCTTCCCAACAACAGGACGGAGGTGTGTGTGTGTGTGTTGCAGGGAAGTCCTCTGCAGCTCCCACTATGGAAGGTCCACCCAAAAATGTGGGACTGAAATAGTGCTCGGGCAGTGATCCCCACCGGTGACCTGGGCCATCCTTTGGGCTCTCTGGTGAGAACCCTCAGCCTCCCGTCCTCCGTCTCTACCCTGATTGGTTGAGCAGGGGGTATTGACAGGGAGGAGACTCAGGTCCTTGTTGTTCTCTTTTAAGATCAAGTAAATAAGTCAGAACCAGTTCTATCTTTGATTAATTTTGCTGCTTCTCTGCATTAATTGTCTCTGAGCAGTTGATGATTCCCTCTAACATTGCAGTTCTCCTCAAATACTTGCTGAATAATTACTGTCACTGTTGTTGGTCTGGAGCTCATCTGAGAGCACAGTATTCAGGTCATTCAATGTCTGAAATTCAAGATCCGATGGTTTGTTTGAAAATCAGGGCTCTTCGGTCCTATTCCCAACACTGCCTCTGACGGGCTGTGTGACCTAAGACAAGTCAATTCTCCTTTCTCAGCCTAGCTTTCTTCTCCCTCTTTCAAGTAGGGATAATAATGATCCGCTCTTACCTACCTCATGGTGGGTGAAGGATGCGGATCCATTTGGGAGTGTCACTAGAAGTAGTGCATAATATGAAGTTTCCCATCATGTCATAATAGATTAGCTGAAATAGTCTATTTTATTTGTATTTTTTTATTTTGAAATTGTTAATAGTAGCAACGACTTAGCTCAGATTGAAGCATCTTATCTAATGGTTGAGATGTAAGTGTCTCCTCTTTGTGTGCGAGGAGACAATTTAACACACTCTGACAAAGAGGAGATGCTTTTGTTTTGCAACAAAATATTTTTGCAAAGATCTTTCATCCCACTTGTTATGATTTTGAGAAACAAACTGGTTTAGTCTAAATGGGATTTTCGGACAGAAACGGTTTGAATGAAATTTTCCCACCATCTCGATTCCTGGGCTCTGGGGTGTTTTCATCTGTTAGAACAGGAGTCAGAACTGGTTGCTTCTCTTTCTGGCTCTGCCATCGCCTTGTTGTGTAGGCCTTGGGTAGGTCACTTCCCTTCTCCCATCTGTCCAATCGGAACAGGAACAGTTCTCGAACTATGGGCAGTTTAGAGCCCAAGTGAGATAAGGGGTATTAAAGCCCTCTGTGAAGGAGAAAGGGGAGTTTCACAGTGTTTAGCACCAAGGAATTCTAAAGTTTGCTAAAATGTCTAGTCTGTGGAAACAAGAAATGGTCGGGGCCAAACTTATTAACCACTGCCTTTTTAAAGCCCATTCAAAGATGTGAGTCCCTATCTTTTAGGTACCTGTGGTTCTTTGCCAGCAGCAGAGAAGAGGTTCCTGCCTCCGTTTTTGTGGCCTTAACAAACCAGTGTTGTGCCCCAGTTCTCGTCTGAGACCCCTGAAAAAGAACATCTTCCCATCCATGAACAAGACAGGACCTATCTTTCAAAGGGGAACAAAAAGACCTCTGGGACTTACAGACTAGCTAGCCTGACTGCCATAGCTGGAGAGATCCTGCAATACATTCTTAAACACTCAGTTTGTCAGCAGCACCTACAGGATGATTTGGTTCTTATGACTAGTGAGCGTGGAATTGTCAAGAACAAATCATTCCAAACCAATCCTCTTTCCTTCTTTGGCAGGGTCTGGGCCTGGTAGAGGTGAGTAAACAATAGATGGGATCTAGCTTGGTGTTACTAAGGCTTTTGACACAGTCCCATAGGACATTCTCAGAAGCAACGAGGGGAAATGTAGTCCAGCTGCAATCAGTGTAATGTGGGTGCAGAGCTGGTTGAAAGCCAAGACTCCAGGAGCCCTTCTCCATGTTTAGCTGCCCAACGGGGAGGGTGAACCTAGTGGGTCTGGCAGGGATCAGTCCGGTGTCAGGTACTATTCTATATTTTCATGAATGATTTGGAAATGGAGTGGAGAGCATGCTCCTAAAGTTTACAACTGACACCAAGCACTTTGGAGCACAGGATTGAAATTCAAAACACCCTTAACAATTGGAGACTTGGTCTTCTTGAGCCAAACTCCATGGTTAGGGCTCTCTCTCTACACTGTCTGAAGTGAAACCCCGAGCCAAGCACCCTCCTGGGCAGTGAGCTCCGACCTGATGATCAGATCGCGCTTATCACTTTCAGTAGCATCTTTGCTGGGAGATTCTCCATCACTTACACTAAGCGGGGAAGTATGAAAATCCCATTTGAATGCTGGTGAAGAGCCGAGATGGGATGCAACTTGCCCGAAGTCCAAGGAAAGGAAAACAACCAGC
>NW_026115159.1:2538-71613 GCF_025201925.1 Gopherus flavomarginatus
AGATTACATCTAGGCTGGAGGGGTCCTGGGGGGTATAGAGGGTTTGTGGGGGGCACAGATACCTAGGTACAGGCTGTCGGTGCCCAAGGAGATGAGGTGGTTCACTGGGGGCTCAGATACATTCCAGGCTGGATGTGTCCCGAGGAGCTTAGGGGGTTCGTGCGGTGCTCAGACACCTGTGTCCAGGCTGTAGGGATCCCTGGGGGCTTAGGGGGTTCGTGGGGGTCACAGGTAGTTACGTCCAGGCTGAAGGGGTAATGGGAGTGCTTAAGGGATCGGGGCGGACACAGATACCTGCGTCCAGGGTCTAGAGGTCCCGAGGGGATTGGGGGTTGAGGGGGGAAGAGATACCTAAATCATAGCTGGAGGTGTCTTGGGTGGTTTAGGAGGTTTGTTGGAGTCACAGATACCTAAGTCCAGGCTGTAGGGGTTCCTGGGGCATTCAGGGATTTCTGGGGGTCACAGGTACCTACGTGCAGACTAAAGGGGTCCCAGAGGTCTTAGGAGATTTATGGGGGGCACAGATACCAACATCCTGGCTGTAAAGGTCCCTGGGGGGCTTTGTGGGTTCGGGGGTACAGATACCTATGTCCTGGCTGTAGATGTTCCTGGGGTACATAGAGGGGCTGTGGTCGCACATAACCCTACATCCAGGCTGTCGGGGTCCCGGGGGCCCCTGGCACAAATTGGGTCCTCCTGGAGAAAGTCTCCCTCACGGTGGCCCCAGGGCTGGAGGAGCTCCCACTCCCTGATATGGCGCAGAGGCTGCAGCAGGGGCACAGAGCTTCTCTGGTGTCAGGGCCACAGCGGGGCAGGGGTAAAGGAGTGAGACCAGAGAAGCTCTGTGCCACTGCTGCAGCCCCCAGGTAATAGAAGGGAGTGGGAGCTCTTCCAGCCCTGAGGCCACCGTGGAGGAACATCTACAGCCAGGACATTGGTATATGTCATACATTAGAAGCAAGAGGAAGACTAAGGACAGGGTAGGCCCACTGCTCAGTGAGGAGGGGAAAACAGTAACGGGAGACTTGGAAATGGCAGAGATGCTTAATGACTTCTTTGTTTCAGTCTTCACTGAGAAGTCTGAAGGAATGTCTAGTATAGTGAATGCTTACGGGAAGAGGGTAGGTTTAGAAGAGAAAATAAGGAAAGAGCAAGTAAAAAATCACTTAGAAAAGTTAGATGCCTGCAAGTCACCAGGGCCTGATGAAATGCATCCTAGAATACTCAACGAGTTAATAGAAGAGGTATCTGAGCCATCTAGCTATTATCTTTGGGAAATCATGGGAGACTGGGGAGATTCCAGAAGACTGGAAGGGGGCAAATATAGTGCCCATCTATAAAAAGGGAAATAAAAACAACCCAGGAAACTACAGACCAGTTAGTTTAACTTCTGTGCCAGGGAAGATAATGGAGCAGGTAATCAAAGAAATCATCTCCAAACACTTGGAAGGTGGTAAGGTGATAGGGAATAGCCAGCATGGATTTGTAAAGAACAAATCGTGTCAAACTAATCTGATAGCGTTCTTTGATAGGATAACGAGCCTTGTGGATAAGGGAGAAGCGGTGGATGTGATATACCTAGACTTTAGTAAGGCATTTGATACGGTCTCGCATGATATTCTTATAGATAAACTAGGAAAGTACAATTTAGATGGGGCTACTATAAGGTGGGTGCATAACTGGCTGGATAACCGTACTCAGAGAGTAGTTGTTAATGGTTCCCAATCCTGCTGGAAAGCTATAACAAGTGGGGTTCCGCAGGGGTCTGTTTTGGGACCGGTTCTGTTCAATATCTTCATCAACGATTTAGATGTTGGCATAGAAAGTACGCTTATTAAGTTTGCGGATGATACCAAACTGGGAGGGATTGCAACTGCTTTGGAGGACAGGGTCAAAATTCAAAATGATCTGGACAAATTGGAGAAATGGTCTGAGGTAAAGAGGATGAAGTTCAATAAAGATAAATGCAAAGTGCTCCACTTAGGAAGGAACAATCAGTTTCACACATACAGAATGGGAAGAGACTGTCCTAGGAAGGAGTATGGCAGAAAGAGATCTAGGGGTCGTAGTGGACCACAAGCTTAATATGAGTCAACAGTGTGATACTGTTGCAAAAAAAAGCAAACGTGATTCTGGGATGCATTAACAGGTGTGTTGTAAACAAGACACGAGAAGTCATTCTTCCGTTTACTCTGCGCTGGTTAGGCCTCAACTGGAGTATTGTGTCCAGTTCTGGGCACCACATTTCAAGAAAGATGTGGAGAAATTGGAGAGGGTCCAGAGAAGAGCAACAAGAATGATTAAAGGTCTTGAGAACATGACCTATGAAGGAAGGCTGAAGGAATTGGGTTTGTTTAGTTTGGAAAAGAGAAGACTGAGAGGGGACATGATAGCAGTTTTCAGGTATCTAAAAAGGTGTCATCAGGAGGAGGGAGAAAACTTGTTCACCTTAGCCTCCAATGATAGAACAAGAAGCAATGGGCTTAAACTGCAGCAAGGGAGATTTAGGTTGGACATTAGGAAAAAGTTCCTAACTGTCAGGGTAGTTAAACACTGGAATAGATTGCCTAGGGAAGTTGTGGAATCTCCATCTCTGGAGATATTTAAGAGTAGGTTAGATAAATGTCTATTAGGGATGGTCTAGACAGTATTTGGTCCTGCCATGAGGGAAGGGGACTGGACTCGATGACCTCTCGAGGTCCCTTCCAGTCCTAGAGTCTATGAGTCTATGAGTAATCTGTGCCCCCCATAAACCACCTAATCCCCACGGGAACCCCTACAGCCAGGATGTTGGTATCTGTCCCCCTATAAATCTCCTAAGCCCTCTGGAACGCTTCCAGTCTGAACGTAGGTATCTGTGACCCCCAGAAATCCCCGAATGCCCCAGGAACCCCTACAGCCTGGACTTAGGTATCTGTGACTCCAACGAACCTCCTAAACCACCCAGGACCCCTTCAGCTAGGACGTAGGCATCTGTTCCCCCCTCAACCCCCAATCCCCTCGGGACCCCTAGACCCTGGACGTAGGTATCTGTGTCCGCCCCGATTCCCTAAGCACCCCCATTACCCCTTTAGCCTGGACGTAGGTATCTGTACTCCCACAAACCCCCTAAACATCCCAGCGACCCCTTCAGCCTGGAAGTCCCTATCTGTGACACCCACGAACCTCTAACCTCCCAGGGATCCCTACAGCCTGGACACAGGTGTCTGAGCACCCCACAAACCCCCTAAGCTCCTCGGGACACATCCAGCCTGGATGTATCTGAGCCCCCAGTGAACCGCCTAATCTCCTCGGGACATCGACAGCCTGTACCTATGTATCTGTGCCCCCCACAAACCACCTATAACCCCAGGACCCATCCAGACTAGATATAGGTATCTGTACCACCACAGCCTCCCTGGGACTCCTATAGCCTGGAGGTTTGTATCTGTGCCCCTCATGAAACCCCAACCCCCCCTGTCCCCGCCAGACTGGACATAAGTATCTGTGCACCCCACGAACCCATAAGCACCTGTAGGGACGCCTACAGCATGGACTTAGGTATCTGGGGCCCCCCAAAACCCCCTAAGCCCACCAGGGACCCCTATAGCCTAGAGATAAGCATCTGTGCTCCCTGAACCCCATAAGCCCCCCCTGGACCCATCCAGCCTGGACTTAGGTATCTGTGCCCCACATGAACCCGCTAAGCCCCCCAGGGACCCTCCAGCCTGGATGGAAGTATCTGTGCCCCCCACAACCCCTAAGTGCCGAGAAACCCCTCCAGCCTGGAGGTACTTATCTGTGCCCACCAGAAACCGCTTTAGCCACGCCAGGGACCACTCCAGCCTGGATGCAGATATCTTTGCCCCACACAAATGGCGTAAGCTCCCCCCCCCCGGGAACCCTCCAGCCTGAACCTAGGTATCTGTGCCCCCACAACACACTAATTCCCCCTGGAAGACCTATTGCCTGGATGTAGGTATCTCTGCCCCCAACAAACCCCCTAAGCCTCCGAGGGACCCCTACAGCCTAGACGTAGGTATCTCTGCCACCCAGAAAACCTCTAATCCACCCAGGGAACCCTACAGCATGGATCTAGGTATCTGTGCCCCCCAGGAACTCCCTAAACCCCCCAGGAACCACTCCAACCTGGACATAGATATCTGTGCCTCCCAAAAAACCCTAAGCCACCGGGACCCCTAGAGTATGGAGATAGGTATCTCTGCCATCTGCAAAAACCCCTAATCCTCTCCGGAACCTCTCCAGCCTGGATGTATATATCTGTGCCCCTCCCGACAAACCACCTAAGCCCCCCGGGACCCCTCCAGCCTGGATGTAGGTATCTGTGCCCCCCCAAAGCCCTAAACCCCCCCAGAATGCCTATAGTCTGGACGTAGGTATCTGTGTCTCCTACAGTACCACTAAGCGCCCCCCAGGGACCCCTCCAGGACATACATAGGTATCTGTGCCCCTCACCAAGTCCCTATACCCCCAGGGATCACTGTGCTCACCACAACCCCCTAAGCGTCCAGGGACCCCTTCAGCCTGGAAGTAGATATTGCTGTCCTCCAGGAAGCCTTTAATCCCCACCAGGACCTCTACAGCCTGGACGCAAGTACCTATGCCCCTCACAACCCCCCTAACTCTCCCAGGGTCCCGCCCATACTGGATGTGGGTATCTGTGACCCTACGAACCCCGTAAGCCCTCGAGGGATCTCTATAGCCTCCACGTAGGTGCGATGCTCTGTGCATTACCCTGTGTGGCCACACGGTGTCACTGTTGCTCCATGCGGGGAAATACTGTGTGCATTACCCTGCGTGAACACATGGTGTCACTGTTGCTCCATGCAGGAAATGCTCTGTGTATTACCCTGCGTGGCCACACGGTGCCACTGTTGCTCCATGCGTGGAAATGCTCTGTGCATTACCCTGTGTGGCCACACGGTGTCATTGTTGCTCCATGCAGGAAATGCTCTGTGTATTACACTGCATGGCCACACGGTGTCACTCTTGCTCCATGCGCGAAATGCTCTGGGCATTACTGTGATGGAGTGGGGACTGTCTGTGTGGGGGATGGGAGAGCAGCGGGTGAGGGACAGGACCTAAGCCTGTAACTTAAGCTAGGCAGCAGGGGAGGGGGTCAGCACCTTTGCCCAGGAAGCTGAATAAAGGAAGGGGCTGGCTGGAGGGAGTTAGTTTAGTTTTGGTTTGGAGCTGGGTTGCTCGAATTCAGGGAATCCCAAACTGGGAAATTAGCTTTCTGAACCCCCAGAAGGACTCGATTGAGGGGTCCTGGTTGTTCCCAAAACCCTGCTTTACCCTTCATTCCTGTTGGCAAAAAAAACCTTCTGTTTTACTGGCTGGCTGAGTCACTGTGTGTCCCAGGAAGAGGGGTGCAGGGTCAGATTCCACCACACTACGTGACACCCCCTAAGTCCCTCTGGGACCCCTGCAGCCTGGACGTAGTTATCTGTGCCCCCCACCAAACTCCTGAGCCCCCCCCTACCCCCTACAGCCTGGACCTAGATATCTGTGCCCCCCACGAACTCCCTAAGCCCCCCAGGGACCCCTTGAGCCTGGACGTAGGTGGAACCCTTCTGCCAGGCTGAACTGATAGCAGCAAGGACTGGGTTCAATACATAGGGGTCCCTTGCCTACAATTTAATTCAAACCAGCCCGAGCCCTCACCCAGTGACATGGGAAAATTTTACATACGCACCCCTAGGTGCCTCAAAGAGACAATACTTCCCCTCTCACAAGCATAGAGTCTGGGTGTAGCAGAAAATGTTTAATAACGTGAGATAAACAACATAGCATTAAATTGGGAAAACACCTCAACTAGGCCGTGTCCTTTTCCCTGGGCTCATGAGTCCAGCAATCCCCAAATCACCCCAAGGCTCCAAAGTCCAATATCTCCAATGTTTCAAGAGTCCAGCAACCCCAAAATCACCCACAGTTGCGTAAACCCAGAGTTCAAGAGTCTATCTGCAGGGTTTTTCCCCCTGCCAGCCTGAGTAGAAAGGGGCACCTTATGTGGTCCACTGTTGAATGCTCTGCCTTTCCATGGGATTCTGCTTTTGCCTTCCCCACAAACTGCTCAGCTCGGTCCACCAGCTGCTCTGCCAGCCGACCTGTGTTCTGCTCCAGCTGTCCCCCAAAACTGCTAGACTCACCTCACTCCGGGGGCCACTCCCACAAACTGCTCATGTCTGTTCACTACTGTGTTCTACAATACAGTTTCAGAGTCCCCCACAAGCTAACACATCTTTTCAGTGATTTCAGCTCAAGAACATAGAAATTCAACTCTTAAGAGAATAAAAAATCAATACTGCTATGCAACTGTTAAAAGAAAAAAACTGCAATTGGTGATTCTAGCTCATCCAAGGAGCCCACTCCCTTGTCTAGTGAGTGCCCTTCAACTGATGGTGAGAATCCCTGTCTCAAAGCTGTTTCACAGTTCCTCATCCACACAATCAGGGTGACAACACTCCACATCTCACACCCCAACAACAAATAAACTGGGGATACCATAGCTGCCAAAGTAACCATCCCAGGCTGCCGTGGCCGTGTCACGCACGGTGGGTGTGTCTATGCAAACATGATCAGACCCTGAAATCCTTTTCCACACTTGCCATAATTCACCACCAGATGTGAGGGTAGAGTTCATCCTGCTTCTGCTTACATAGGTATCTGTGCCCCTCACAACCCCCTAATCCCACCAGAACCCATCTAGCCTGGATAATGGTATCTGTGCTCTCCACAAACCTCTAAGCCCCCAGGGAACCCACAAGCCCAGATGTAGGCATCTGTATGCCCCACACACCCCTTAATACCCACAAGAACCTTCCAGACTGTAGGTAGGTATCTGTGACCCCTAGAGCCCCACAAAGTCCCTCGGGACCCCTACAGCATGGATGTTTGTATCTGTGACCGACAAAAACCGCCTAAGCTACCCAGGGCCACCTACCATCAGGATGTAGGTATCTGTTCCCCCCCCAAACACACCTAATCCCCCCGGAAAACCTCTAGCCTAGATGTAGGTATCTCTGACCCCACGAATCCGCTAAGACATGACAGTACCCCTCCAGCATCGACATAGGTATCTGTGCCCACACAACCCTCCTAAGACCCCCAAAACCCCTCCAGCCTAGACGCAGGTATCTGATCACAGAATGAACCCCCTAAGGTCCCTAGGACCCCTCTTGCCTGGATGAATGTATCTGTGCCCCTTACAAACCCCTAAGCCCCCCCAGGATCCCTATAGACCGGACATAGATATCTGTGCACCCTCACGAACCCACTGATCCTCCCAGCGACCCCTACAGCATGGAAGTAGGTATCTGTACCCCAAAATTCCCCAACGCAACCCCAGGACCCCTACAGCCTCGATATAGGTATCTGTGCCCCCGCACAACTCCCTAATACCTCAAGAACTCCTCCAGCCTGGACGTAGATATTTGTGACTTCCAGAAACCCCCAAAGCCCTCCCCAGGAATTCTCCAGTCCCTACATAGATATCTCTGCCCCCCACCAGCCTTCCAAGACCCATAGGGCCCCCACCAGCCTGGTTATAGCTATGTGTACGCCACACAAACCCCCTAAGCTCCCCAGGGCCCCCTCCAACCGGTACGTAGGTATCTGCGCAACCACAAACCCTTAAGTCCCCCAGGGACCCCTCCAGACCATACGTAGGTTTCTGTGACCCTTACCAACTCCTTAAACCCCCAGGGAACACTACAGCCTGGACGTATGTATCTATGCTCACCACAACCCCCTAAGCCATCCAGGGACCACTCAAGCCCTAACGTAGATATTTGTGCCCCTCATGAAGCCTCTAATGCCCACTAGAATGTTTCCAGCCTGGACGTACCTTTCTGTGCCCCCCACGACCCCTAAGCCCCGCAGGGATCTCTACAGCCTCTACATAGGCGTGATGCTCTGTGCATTATCCTGCATGGCCACATGTTGTCACTGTTCCTCTATGAGAGAAATGCTCTGTGCATTACCCTGCATGGCCACATGGAATCACTGTTGCTCCATCCAGGAAATACTCTGTCCATTACCTGGTGTGGTCACAAGGTGTCAATGTTGCTCCATGCGGGAAATGCTCTGTGCATTACCCTGCCTGGCCACACGGTGTCACTGTTGCTCCATATGGGAAATGTTCTGTGCGTTACCGTGCGTGGCCACATGGTGTCACTGTTGCTCCATGCGGGAAATGCTCTGTGCATTACGTAGTGTGGCCACACGGTGTCACTGTTGCTCCATGCGGGAAATGCTCTGTGCATTACCTTCATGGAATAGGGACTGTCTGTGTGGGGGATGGGAGAGCAGGGGGTGACTTTAGGACCGGACACGTGCTCAGCCTGTAACCTGAGCTAGGCGGGGGGAGGGGTCAGCACCTTTGCCCGGGAAGCTGGACACAGGAAATAGCCAGCTGGAGGGAGTTGGGTTAGTTCAGTTTCGGTTTTCGTCTGGGTGGTTGGAATTCAGGGATTCCAAAACTGGGAACTAAGTTTCCTGAAGCCCTAGAAGCACTTGATTGTGGGGTCCTGCTTGTGCCTCCAAGCTCTGCTGTATCCTTCGCTCCTGTTGTCCAATAAAGATCCTGTTTTACTGGCTGGCTGAGAGTCACTGTGAGTCCTAGGAAGAGGGGTGCAGGACCGGACTCCCCCACACTCCGTGACAGACCCTAAGCCCCTCCGAGACCCCTGCAGCCTGGACGTAGGTATCTGTGCCTCCCACCAAACACCTAAGACACTCAGAGATCCCTCCAGCCTGAACTTAGGTATCTGTGCCCCCCACAAACCCCCTAAGCCCCCGAGGGTCCTATACAGCCAGAACATTGGTATCTGTACCCCATATAGACTCCATAAGCCCCTTGCGACACTCCAGTGTGCACGTAGGTATATGTGCCCCTCAGAAACCCTCTAAGCACCCAGGAACCCCTACAGCCTGGACATAGGTATTTGCACTCCCACAACCCCCCTAACTCCCCCCTCCAGGAACATCTACAATCTGGACGTAGATATCTGTGCCCCTCACGAAACCTCTAACCCCCAGTGGGAACGATACAGCCTGGACATACGTATCTGTGCCCACTCGAACCCCTAAAACCCACTGGTACCCCTACAGCCTGGACATCATAGGTGTCTTTGGCCCCCACAAATACCCTAAGACTCCCAGGATGCCTCCAGCCTGGACATAGGTATCTTTGCCCCCCACTAAGCCCCCCTGGTAACCCTACAGCCTGGATGTAGGAATATGTGCCCCCACGAACCCTCTAAGCCCCCATGGGACCCCTAGAGCATGGAGATTGGAATCTGTGTCCCCCCCAAACTCTCTAAGCCCCCCAGCGACCGCTATGGCCTGGACATAGGTATCTGTGCACCCCAAGGCCCCTAAGATCCCCCGGACCTCTGCAGCCTGGCTATAGGTGTGACGGTGCTGCCCGTGGGAGCCAGCTCAGCTCACTCAATCAGAGTGAATTGCAAACAAAACAGGGCAGACAAATCCCAAACGCTGCTGGTTATTTCAATACTTAGATTTACCAAGCCAGCACAAAACAGCTTCTGTAGTACCTCACTGGTTACTTAGAAGTTTAAACCATGCAGTTCCCATAAAGTACCCAGCCTCAGGCCTCCGTCCAGACACACCTGTTAGATATGATGATGATTCCTGAAAATCTTACTTCATCATATAAAAGAAAAGATTCTTCTGATCCCAAAGGATCAGCCACATAACCAGGTTCAATTATAACTTAGATTTTACCTAAAATACATGCTATAGCCAATTCTTATTAACTAAGCTAAAATTTATTAGAAAAGAAAAGAGAGAGAGTGAGTGCTGGTTAAAAGATTAATAGACATATAGACATGAATTCAATTTTTGAGATTCAGATACAAAGTAGAGATGGGCTTTTAGTTGCCAAAAGCCCTTTTAGAAATAGTCCATAGGTTATAATCCAATGTCCATATTCAGGGTGGATCCAGTCTTTGACTGGCGATCTCAATCCTTGTGGCTTAAGGCTTCCCCCTCTTGAAACGCAAAGCAGATCTGAGATGAAGAAGGATCGTGTCCCAGGTTCTTAAACATTTCCAGCAGCCTTTCATCCTGAGAAAACAATAGGCTTAACTCTTCTTACAAACATCCTGGCAATTAGTACATCCATCAAACAGTTCAGGTACAGATTACCACAACCTTCAAAGAGACACAGAAAATAATACTATTTCACTCAAGTATCATCATAAATGTTAATATTCTTTTTTTTGCTCTTTGAATTAAAACTATAGCAATAGACAAGACTTGTTTGCTGACATCACAAGACCTGAGCAAACACCTCCCCTTCTACCTCTAACACTGCAGACTTGCATTTCAAAGCTCTGTTCATTTACATATCTTGTTAACCAGTTTTTAAGGTTCACCCACGGGTCAGGTCAGTCGGTGAGGTGAGTTAATTAACTCTTTCTGGCCCTGTCACCTTTCAATGAGATATTAGATTATACTTATAATGTCACAGTCGCGGTGAGTTGACTGCTGCAGCTCCCCGTAGACTCTGCCTGCGCCTCTCACCAAGCTGGAGTACAGCAGGCGAGGGGAGAGCACTCAATGTATTGCATCTACACTAGACGCGATATATCAACCCCCGCTGGATCGATCGCTGCCCACCGATTCGGCAGCTGGTATAGACATACCCCGAGTATCTGGTGATCGGAGCTGGACCCCCGAGGGGGACACATTGAAGGAACTCATTGTTTAAGGTGCCTCTATTGTCAACTGTCAGGGCTGCTGTGGCTCAGAGGAGGGTGCTTGACTGCCTGGCAGGCTTAGGCGCCGCAAGCCTTGAAGGTGGAAGAAGTGAAGTGGCCACGGCGTGCTCGGGATGCTCGTGCTCGGAGCAGGGGTGAGCTCGGGCAAGGGGGTGCCGCAGGGCAGAGCAGGAGAGTTGCCACAAGAGGGGAGCCTCAGGGTGGAGGGGGGAGCTGCCACGGGTGGGGCGCCTCAGGGCAGGGGTGCGGGGGGGGAGGGTGCAAGGTGGAAGTTTCGCCTAGGGCATGAAACTTCCTTGCACCGGCCCTGCCCCACGCCCTGCCTGCATCCTGCCCTGCACCCCCTGCCCTGCCCTGCCGGCAGTCAGCCTCTGTCTCCAGCCAGCCCTGCACCTTCTACTTTGCCTGCACCAGCCGCATCCTCCCTGTCTGTCTCCAGCCAACCCCTGATGCACCCCCCTGATTGAAGCCAGCCAGCCACGCAGCCCTTGCCCTGCCTGAAGCCAGACCCTACCTCCAGCCAACCCCACATCCACTGGTGCCCTGCACTTCCCAGGGCAGTAACCCTGCACATCTGCTTCAATGAGGGGGGCAGGGAGCAGCTGGGACCCACACATGTGCACACCCTAGGGTGACCAGACAGCAAGTGTGAAAAATCGGGACGGAGTGGGGGGTAATAGGATCCTAGATAAGACCCCAAAATTCGGACTGTCCCTATAAAATTGGGATATCTGGTCACCACAACATACCCCCAGGACTCCTGAGTTCCATTGCTGGGTTTCCCATTGGTTCCTCTGCTGGTTGTTTTCCTTTTCCTGGGGACTTTGGGCAAGTTGCTCCCCACTCTCGGGCTCTGTCCCCAGCAGTCAAATGGGGATTTCATACTTTCCCGCTATTGGAAAGTGCTGGGAGACTCTCCCAGCAAAAGCTGCTCTGACAGTGCTAAGCAGCATCTGACCAATCCAGGTCGGAGCTCACTGCCCAGGAGGAGAGCTTGGCTCTGGGGTTTCACTTCAGCCCAGTGTAGAGATAGAGCCCTAACCATGGAGTTTGGCTCAAGAAGACCAAGTCTCCAATTTGTTAAGCGTGTTTTGAATTTCAATCCTGTGCTCCAAAGTGCTTGGTGTCAGTTGTAAACTTTAGGAGCATGCTCTCCACTCCATTTTCCAAATCATTCATGAAAATATAGAATAGTACCTGACACCGGACTGATCCCTGCCAGACCCACTAGGTTCACCCTCCCCGTTGGGCAGATAAACATGGAGAAGGGCTCCTGGAGTCTTGGCTTTCAACCAGCTCTGCACCAACATTACTCTGATTGCAGCTGGACTACATTTCCCTCGTTTGCTTCTGAGAATGTCCTATGGGACTGTGTCAAAAGCCTTAGTAACACCAAGCTAGATCCCATCTATTGTTTACTCACCTCTACCAGGCCCAGAACCCTGCCAAAGAAGAAAGAGGATTGGTTTGGAATGATTTGTTCTTGACAATTCCATGCTCACTAGTCATAAGAACCAAATCATCCTGTAGGTGCTGCTGACAAACTGAGTGTTTAAGAATGTATTGCAGGATCTCTCCAGCTATGGCAGTCAGGCTAGCTAGTCTGTAAGTCCCAGAGGTCTTTTTGTTCCCCTTTAAAAGATAGGTCCTGTCTTGTTCATGGATGGGAAGATGTTCTTTTTCAGGGGTCTCAGACGAGAACTGGGGCACAACACCTGGTTTGTTAAGGCCACAAAAACGGAGGCAGGAACCTCTTCTCTGCTGCTGGCAAAGAACCACAGGTACCTAAAAGATAGGGACTCACATCTTTGAATGGGCTTTAAAAAGGCAGTGGTTAATAAGTTTGGCCCCGACCATTTCTTGTTTCCACAGACTAGACATTTTAGCAAACTTCAGAATTCCTTGGTGCTAAACACTGTGAAACTCCCCTTTCTCCTTCACAGAGGGCTTTAATACCCCTTCTCTCACTTGGGCTCTAAACTGCCCATAGTTCGAGAACTGTTCCTGTTCCGATTGGACAGATGGGAGAAGGGAAGTGACCTACCCAAGGCCTACACAACAAGGCGATGGCAGAGCCAGAAAGAGAAGCAACCAGTTCTGACTCCTGTTCTAACAGATGAAAACACCCCAGAGCCCAGGAATCGAGATGGTGGGAAAACTTCATTCAAACCGTTTCTGTCCGAAAATCCCATTCAGACTAAACCAGTTTGTTTCTCAAAATCATAACAAGTGGGATGAAAGATCTTTGCAAAAAAATTTTTTGCAAAACAAAAGCATCTCCTCTTTGTCAGAGTGTGTTAAATTGTCTCCTCGCACACAAAGAGGAGACACTTACATCTCAACCATTAGATAAGATGCTTCAATCTGAGCTAAGTCGTTGCTACTATTAATTTCAAAATAAACAAATACAAATAAAATAGACTATTTCAGCTAATCTATTATGTCATAATCTGCTCTGAGTAAACATGATGGGAAACTTCATATTATGCACTACTTCTAGTGACACTCCCAAATGGATCCGCATCCTTCACCCACCATGAGGTAGGTAAGAGCGGATCATTATTATCCCTACTTGAAAGAGGGAGAAGCTAAGGCTGAGAAAGGAGAATTGACTTGTCTTAGGTCACACAGCCCGTCAGAGGCAGTGTTGGGAATAGGACCGAAGAGCCCTGATTTTCAAACAAACCATCGGATCTTGAATTTCAGACATTGAATGACCTGAATACTGTGCTCTCAGATGAGCTCCAGACCAACAACAGTGACAGTAATTATTCAGCAAGTATTTGAGGAGAACTGCAATGTTAGAGGGAATCATCAAATGCTCAGAGACAATTAATGCAGAGAAGCAGCAAAATTAATCAAAGATAGAACTGGTTCTGACTTATTTACTTGATCTTAAAAGAGAACAACAAGGACCTGAGTCTCCTCCCTGTCAATAACCCCCTGCTCAACAAATCAGGGTAGAGACTGAGGACGGGAGGCTGAGGGTTCTCACCAGAGAGCCCAAAGGATGGCCCAGTTCAGCGGTGGGGATCACTGCCCGAGCACTATTTGAGTCCCACATTTTTGGGTGGACCTTCCATAGTGGGAGCTGCAGAGGACTTCCCTGCAACACACACACACACACCTCCGTCCTGTTGTTGGGAAGGGAACAGGAGAAAGGACAAAAGAAGCAAGAGAAGAAGAGGAGGGAGGGATGGAGGAAGAGGTGAAACAAAAAGGACAAACCCTAATGTCCCCAGCGATTGTAAGGGACAAAATCCCAGGTGCGCAATAAAATTCTGCCTCCTTAAGCTCGTGTTTTCAATGCCTAGAATTCACTTGTCACCAGATAGATCAGACTGAACAGGTTTCAAACCTCCAGGAGGCTCTTACCTTCTAAACAGGGACGGCTGTTTTCTAGTAAAATCACTACAAGGGAAGGAGGAAACTCGAAAGAGGTTCCTCCTGGCGCTCACGTCCATGACCCCAAATAATCTCTCAGTCCTCAAAGAGAGACCTGGAGAAGGAAACGTGCTGAAGCAAAGCCACAGAGGTCTCTGAGGTTTCCCTGGCCCCTCGCCCCTGTCCTGCCTGGCTGATGTCAGCATCTCTCTGTGAGGTCACCACCTCCCCACCACCTTTGACCAATAGTCTGAGGTCCTGCAAAAGGCCTTTGTGATGTCACTGCCACACCGCTCCCTTGCTGGGCTAATGTCCTGCCCCTGGCCAGGCACTTTGGAGGTTTGAGCTACTCCCTGTGGATCACCCCACTCAAGGAGCGTTCGTTCTAGGCAGCAAGCCGGCTAGACAGGAAAACATCAGACGCTGCTCCCAATGCTACACTCGGTTTTTCAGAAATTAGTCGACTTCATGGTCAGAAGACACCATTAGAGCATCTAACCTGCATATCACAGGCCTCCTGTATGACATAACAGCTACTTTGGGGGCAAACACATTCCAGAAAGGCATCTAGTCTTCATTAAATGACATCAGGAGATGGTGAATCCACCACTTTCCTTGGTAGCTTGCTCCTGTGGTGAATCATCCTCGCTGTTGACTATTGTGCCTCAGTTGTAATATGAATTTGTCTCTTTTCACTTTCCAGCCATTGGGTCTTGTTATGCCTTTCTCTGCTCCATTCAAGAGCCCTTAAATACCCAATCTTTTCTCTCCATTAAGGCCCTTCAACATTTCAGTGAAATCACCTTTCAATCTTCTTTTGATAAGCTAAACAGGTTGAGCTCTTTCAATAGCTCACTGGAAGGCAATTTTCTCCAGCCCTCAGAACATTTGGTGGCTCTTTGCTGCCCTAGCTGCAACTTCACAACATCTTTTTCAAATGAGGATACCAGAACTGGAGGCAGTATAAAGGTTATATAAAGGTAAAATTAAATAGGTTGCAAAGGAGTTTTTTTTAATTTCGGCTTTTGTTGCTAAAAATTTTGTCTCTCTGCGGTGAGAAAAAACACTCCCCGAATGCCAAAATTTGACCCATGAAAAGCGGCAGTGTGAACAGCGTATCATAGGTGGAACTGTGCTCCCGGTGACAAAGCTCCTGCCCCTCACTGGAGGTAGTTTGGCTTTGTTGCCGGGGAAGCTCTCTCTCAGCGATAAGGACGGCCACACAGCGCACCTTACAATGGCATGGTTAGAGTGGCACAGCTGCACCGTGGTAAGGTGCATGGTGTAGACACAGTCTCAGAGCTGGGGAAAGCCGACAGGCGCTGAGGAGCACAGGGTTCAGACAGAGACATCCGTTAGGAGAGGAACTATTCACAGGGATTCTCTATAGCCTAGTAAGGTGGAGAGGATGGAAGATGATAATGTACAGGTAGGTTCTGATGAGAAACAGTGAAATGAAAGAGTCTCCCTCAATTACGTCATGTAATAGCAGACAGCTAAAATGGGACACATTTTAGAAGTGCTTAAATACAAACGCTAAACGTCTAAGTACTAAGACTGGTGAATTTGAGTTCCTGGTATTGAGTGACGATATTGATAGAATAGGCATCACAGAAACCCTTGCACCCCCTCCTGCACCCACATGGGGAGACTGACCTGTGTGCATGGAGCAGCTGGCATTGCTGCCCCCCACTCCTCCCTGGAACTCTGCTCATCTGGGCTCCCCTAGGGGCTGTGGGATGTGGGGGCAAGAAGTGAGATCATCCGAGCTCCCTGCATCCAGGTCACTTTCCTCAGCCGGGCTGCATAGCGGGAGGGCAGAGAGCAGCAGCTTCTGATGCTCCCCTCACAGCACAGCCCAAGTGGGAAAAGTGACCAGGACGCATGGAGCACATAGGGTTGCTCCTTACTCCCCTCAAACCTCTATGGACCCATGGAGGAGCATTGGGGCAGGGGAGAGCAGTGAGCACCTTTGCACTGCCACACGGTGCTCTTTGACCCCTGGAGCCCTGGACGGCTATCGGGGGGCACGATACCTAAGGCCGGCCAGGCTCCCCAGAACGAGCAGCAGAAAACACAGAGACTGGCCACACACTGAGCAGTGGTAGCCTGGGCGGCTCGTAATGGAGGCTCAGGGGGGAGGGGTGTCATAACATTTTTCCCAGATTTGGACCTTAGCGTCCAAAATATGGGTGTTAGTATGAAAACCTCCAAGCTTAGTTACCAGCTTGGACCTGGTAAAGCTGCCACCAGCCAGGGATTTATACAGTGCCTGGCTCACTGTGGTCTCCCCAAAACCTTCCCCGGGGGACCCCCAGACTCAGATACCTTGAGTCTCACAACAAAGGGGAATAAATCATTTCCCTTCCCCCTCCTCCCCTCCAGGTGTTCCCTCCCTGGGTTCCTGGAGAGATATACAGAAGCAAGCTCCGTGAATCTAAACAGAGGGACTCCCCCCTCCCTGTTTCCAGTCCTGGAAATAGAAGTACCAAGATAGCTAATCTCTCTTCCCCCTTACCCAGAGGGTATGCAAACTCAGGCTAGTAAATCCAACACAACGAGATTTTCCCCCTGACTTCTTCCTCCCACCAATTCCCTGGTGAGCTGCAGACTCAATTCCCTGGAGTCCCCACTAAAGAAAAAATCCAACAGGTCTTAAAAAGAAAGCTTTATATAAAAAGAAAGAAAAGGACATAAAAATGGTCTCTCTGTATTAAGGTGACAAATACAGGGTTATTTGCTTAAAAGAAAAAAATGAATAAACAGCCTTATCCAAAAAGAATACAATTTAAACTTTCCAGCAACTACACATATGTAAATACAAAAAAAAACAATATAAACTTATTGTCTTATTATCTTTGTACTTACAACTTGGAAACAGAAGATTAGAAAGGCAGGAGATAGAAAAATCACTCTGATAGCGGAGACGCCACAGACACAAGACAAAGAACAAAGAACTCACACACAAACTTCCCTTCAAACAGATTTGAAAAAGTTTGTTTCCTGATTGGTCTTCTGGTCATGTGTTTTAGGTTACTGGTGTTACCCCTTTATAGGTAAAAGAACATTAACCCTTAGCTATCTGTTTATGACAAGGGGGCTCAGCCTCCCCAAACCTTGCACTGCCAAGGGGACAGTGAGGCCCATGATCAGGGGCCCTGGCCAAGTTAGGTCCCCCTGGAAAAGTCTCCCCTATGTCAGCCCCAGGGCTGGAGGAGCTCCCACTCCCTGCTACAGCCCGGGGGCTGCAGCAGGGGCACAGAGCTTCTCTGGTCTCAGGGCCACAGCGGGGCAGGGGTAAAGGAGTGACAGGGTGGGGCTGGTGGGGGAAGGGGTGGAACAGAAGTGACAGTGGATGGGGCCATGGGTGGAAGGGGGTAGAGCCACAGACAGAAGGTAGGGGCATGGTTCTGGTGCTGGGGTCCCCACACTTGTTCTGGTTTTTCGCCTTCCCCTGCAGCATGGGGCACGGGTCGCTTGCTGGTGGTTTCCCTGCAGCTTGAGGTCTTCAAACCATTTTTGAGGATTTCAATAACTCGGTCCTGGGATAGGGGTTGTTATAAAATTGGATGGGTGGGGTTCTGTGGCCTGCCTTATGCAGGAGGTCAGACTAGATGATCAGATTGGTCCCTTCTGACCTATGAGTCTATGAGTCTATGAGGTGACCAAGTGGTTAAGGTGATGGACTGCTACCCCATTATGCTCTGCCTGCATGGGTTCAAATACCATTCTCATCAGAGGCATTTAGTCTTCACCCTCCTTTATAGACAACCATCTCCCCCTTTGGTACAATAACAGATCAAACAATGTTGCTTGTGTTACCCAAAATTGGGTCAGTTAGTAAGCTTAGAGAGGACTAATAATGCCCCTCCCCCCCAGAGTTTGGCAGAAAGCAGCACATTTATTAGCTTGATAGCTAAGCTCAAAAGAAGGGATGGGGGAGGGTGTCACACTCATACTCACGCTCCCAGGACAGGCCTGGCAGTGGAGATGTCAGGATCCTTTAAGGTAAGTGTCCCACAGCGCAGCGATGGATGGTGCGATGAAGATCAGTCTCCCTGAGGTGCAATAGAATGTAACACAGCGAACCACTGGCCAGATGGGACGGGTGAAGGGCATTCACTGGAGGTAGAAAGGAGAGTGGGAAAGCCACTTCACAGGCATTCAAAGAGGGAAAGGACACAAGCTGGGGGAGTTTAACAGACCTTTTGAGCATACAGGTTATACAGAGCATACAGATCACTGCTGCTCCTACAACATGGTAAGTTCTCAAGCAGCATGTTTCTTACTTTGCCCATCTGTCAATTTAGATGATTATTGATGGAAATATTTTGCCATTGGGTTGTGTGTTTACACAGAAATTGACATTTACCATTAAATACACAATTCTTCCAAGCCTGCCTAGTCTGCAGTTGATGTGTTTAGAGGGACACATTCACTCTTCCAGGTTCCCATTCCAGGCCTGTGCTCTCCAGGTTGTCAACTTCCCGCACTGCTGGGATCCTTCCCTCATCTCCCCCTA
Organism: Gopherus flavomarginatus; assembly: GCF_025201925.1. Lineage (NCBI taxonomy): Eukaryota > Metazoa > Chordata > Testudines > Testudinidae > Gopherus > Gopherus flavomarginatus. The sequence continues at coordinate 21,193 of NW_026115159.1, forward strand.
AACCACTGCCCCACCCCCACTTCTGGGGTCCCCTCCCTACACTGTCTAACTCCACTGCTGGCAGGATCCCTTCCTGTTCCTTTCATTTCCTGCCTCCACTCTGGGCAAAAGCTCTGCACTCTTCCCACACCAGAATTTGAACACAGGCCACCTGGGTGAAAACCAGGAATCCTGACCACTAGCCCATATGGGACTATTGTTGCATCTGACGAAGTGGGTATTCACCCACGACAGCTCATGCTCCAATACGTCTGTTAGTCTAGAAGGTGCCACCGGATTCTTGGCTGCTATTATTACTACAACTCAGGCCTTGGCTACACTGGAGAGTTACAGTGCAGGTGGTGGCTTTACAGCGCTGTAACTTACTCCCCGTCCACACTGGCAAGGCACATACAGCGCTGTATCTCCCTGGCTACAGTGCTGCATGTGCTCCACCTCGACGAGAGGAATAAAGAGAACAGAGCTGGTGATGCAGCGCTGGGGTGCCAGTGTAAACAGTGATTAATCTTACTACACTGTCACTGACCTCCGGAACCTTCCCATAATGCTTTTAAGTAGAGATAACGCTCTTTGATTTGGTGTGATGCCTCTGTTTGTTTTGTTGTGAGCTCAAGGCTCCCGGAGCTGCTTATCTAAAAACCAAACACAGTTACTGTTTGCAGTGAATGAGCAGAGGCAGGGGGATCCCTTTGGAACACCCACAGCTGGTGTTTGCTTGAGGAGAGAAGCAGCCGGGTGGGCACGGGGGGGGGGTCTGTTTTGAATCAGCGGCTTATCTGGTCTGTGAGGAAAAAAACAAAGGCGGCTATTTGCATTTAGTGAATGAGAGAGGGGTGGGGGAGGAGGCTTGAATTTGCCAGGCAGGGAGCTGACACAGTGTCAGCTCCAAAAATCCACTCGCTCTGTCTCCCCCACTCTCCGTGTCACACTCCACCCCACCCTCCTCTTTTGAAAAGCACATTGCAGCCACTTGAATGCTGGGATAGCTGCCCATAATGCACCACTCCCAACACCGCTGCAAATGTGGCCATGACAGAGTGCTGGTAGCTGTCAGTGTGTCCACACTGCAGCGCTTTCCCTAAACAGCTGTAGGAAGACAGCTTTAACTCCCAGCGCTGGACAGCTGCAAGTGTAGCCAAACCCTCTCTAAGCCGACCCCTTATGAGAACAGCAGGGACTAGCATGACTAGATGTCCCGATTTTCGGGTCTTTTTCTTATATAAGTGCCTATTAACCCCACCCCCATCCCAATTTTTCACATTTGCTGTCGGATCACCCTAGCAGGGGTTGCACACAGGGCTGCATTAACCTTCAGGTGCTGAGGTTTCCCTCTCTCCATTCCCAGAGCCTGTGATCAGGAAACAGACATTAAGGCTCCCAGGTGCTGCACAGACCATGACTGAGATCAGACCCCATATTATGCAAGGTGCTGTACAAACCCTGGGCAACACTGAGACACCCAGGAGGTTCCCCTCAATTTCCCTGAGCCTCTGCTGCCCAACTTCTTCTGAATCCCTCTGGCTCACCCCCCCCCCCCGCCCACAAAAAACCCACCTTTCCAAACAGTCCTTCTTTCCTTGCCCCTGATTCTGGTTTCACACCCTGGGACCATCTCCTCTCTTTGTCTCTCCCCCTCCAGGTGAAGCAGAGATGGAGGCAACTTCAGCCACTGGAGTCAGCCTCAGCGAGCACTGCAGCCGGCCCCTTGGGAGGGGGGGTGTTTGCAGACACAGGAAGGGAGCAGGGGGTGCTGGGAAGAAGGCGGCAGGAGAACAAAGCTCAGAGACCCAACATGGGGAAATTCCAGGGGGCGGGGCTCTGACACATCCCAGGTGCGGGCAGCTCCTGGGGGCGGGGCTCTGGCTCAGTTCGTGGGCGGGGCATCTCCTCAGGGCGGGGCTCCAGCACAGAGCAGGGGCGGAGCAGCTCCTGGGGGCGGGGCTCCAGCACAGAGCGGGGGCGGAGCAGCTCCTGGGGGCGGGGCTCTGGCACAGCCCGGGGGCGGGGCAGCTCCTGGGGGCGGGGCTCTGGCACATTGTGACTCGGACCCGGGCTGAACAGCTGCTTCCTGGTTCTCCACGTGCTGCCAGCAGCGCTGGAGCTGCCCGAGCCGGAGCGGAGCCGCTGATCTCAGCTGCAGCCAGGATCTGCCCCCGGCCCCGCTGGGATCCAGGTGGGGACAGAGACTGGGCCCGGGGATTCCCCTTGGTGTGGCTGGCGGGGGCGGGAGGGGAGAAGTCGGAGCTGCAGGCGGGGGAAGGGCGGTGGGACATTGTGACCCGGAGCCCCCGGGGAATGAGAGGCGCTGGGGGGCAGGAAAGTGACTCTGCCCCAGGGAGCCTGGGTGAAGACTTGAAGGCGCGTCGGCCCCAGTGGAGCTGCAGGAATATATGCCCGCCCGCCCCGCTGGGATGGGGGGGCCGGGGCCCGGCCGTCGTGTGTGGGGGAGGGGGAGACCCCGGGCCAGGCGGGGGGGGGCGGTGTATTAAATCCCTCCCCATAGCAATGTGCTACTCCCGGGCATTGCGCATACACAGTAACAGCCACTGAAGCCGCTGCCCTTCCCCCTGCCCGGACCAGCCGTATCGTTCCGCCGGGCGCTGGGGGTGGGGCTGGAGCGGAGCGGGGGAGTAACAGGGAGCGTGGGAGGGGCGGGCGCAGAGCAGGAAATTGATGGGAGGGGGGGGTCAGGCAGCTGGAGGCAGGGTTCTTGGGGGGCTAAAGGGCACATCCGGGCTGGGGGGAGGAGCAGGAGTTGAGCTCAGGGGGAGGCGCTGGCAGAGCCCCCCCCCTTTGGTGTGAGGGCGGAGGTGTCGAGGGGGGAGGAGAAGCCGGAGTTGCAGGGCGGGGAGGTCACTGGGGTGGGGGGGTATATCTGTCTCTGTGCAGCCAGGACATTCCCGGAGTGGGAGGGAGGTGAGTTAACTGGATCCTGTCCCTGTTTTTGCCACTTCCTCCCACACACACATTCTCTCAAGATTTCCCCTTTTCTCTCTCATTATCACACGTGGCTATAAAATCCAGGGAGATTCTTCTCCCCCCCCCAATGATCAGCTCTCTAATTGCCTCTGGTTTTCCCTTTTCTCTCCATACTTCTCAAATGTCAATTTAAAATATCTCTGATGGGGAGTGGATTTTCCTACACACTTTATCTGCAGCGATTTGGAGCACATCCCCCATGGAGACTGCCCAGACCCTATTTCCCAATTCCCCTGCGGCCCCCTTCCATTGTCCAGGGAGCCTTCCAGCTCCACCCCGCCCTTAAATCAGCTCCTCAAAGGGCTCTGCTCCAGGGGCCCAACCCCTGAGCGCCTGAACCATAGCTCCAGGGGCCTAACCCCTGGGGCCCCAACACCAGCTCCAGGGGCCCAAACCCTGAGCGCCCGAGCCATAGCTCCAGGAGCCTAATCCCTGGGGGCCCCAAAACCAGCTCCAAGGGCCCAACCCCTGGGGGCCCAAACACCAGCTCCAGGGGCCCAACCCCTCAGCGCCCGAACCACAGCTCCAGGGGTCTAACCCCCGGGGGCTCCAACCCCAGCTCCAGGGGCGAAACCCAAGGGGGCCCGAACACCAGCTGCAGAGTCCCAACCAATGAGCGCCCGAACCATAGCTCCAGGGGCCTAACCCCCGTGGGCCCCAAACACAGCTCCAGGGGCCAAACCCCTGCGGGCCCCAACACCAGCTGGAGGAGGCCAACCCCTCGGGGCCCAAACAACAGCTCCAGGGGCCCAACCCCAGAGCGCCCTAACCATAGCTCCAGGGGCCCAACCCCTGGGGGCCCCAACACCAGCTCCAGGGGCCCAAACCCTGACCGCCCGAACCATTGCTCCAGGGGCCTAACCCCTGGGGCCCCAACACCAGCTCCAGGGGTCCAACCCCTGGGGGCCCTAACACCAGCTCCAAGGGCCCAACCCCTGAGCGCCCGAACCATAGCTCCAGGGGCCTAATCCCTGGGAGCCCCAAAACCAGCTCAAGGGCCCAAACCCTGAGCACCCGAACGATACCTCCAGGGGCCTAACCCCTGGGGGCCCCAACACCAGCTCCAGGGGCCCAACCCCTGAGCGCCCGAAATATAGCTCCAGGGTCCCAACCCCTGAGCGCCCGAACCATATCTCCAGGGGCTTAACACCAGGGGGCCCGAACCCCAGCTCCAGGGTCCCAACCCCTGAGGGCCCCAACACCAGCTCCAGGGGCCGAACCCCTGGGGGCCCCAACACCAGCTCTAGGGGTCCAACCCCTGGGGGCCCTAACACCAGCTCAAGGGGCACAACCCCTGAGCGCCCAAAAAATAGCTCCAGGGGCCTAATCCCTGGGGGCCCCAAAACCAGCTCCAAGGGCCCAACCCCTGAGCGCCCGAACAATAAATCCAGGGGCCTAACCCCTGGGGGCCCCAACACCAGCTCCAGGGGCCCAACCCCTGAGCGCCCGAACCATAGCTCCAGGGGCCTAACCCCTGGGGGCCCCAACACCAGCTCCAGCGGCCCAACCCCTGACGGCCCCAACACCAGCTCCAGGGGCCCAACCCCTGAGCGCCTGAACCATAGCTCCAGGGGTCTAAGCCCTTGGGCCCCAACACCAGACCAGGGGCCCAACCCCTGAGCGCCCGAAGCATAGCTCGAGGGGCCTAACCCCTCGGGGAACCAACACCAGCTCCAGGGGCCCAACCCATGAGCGCCCGAACCATAGCTCCAGGGGCCTAACCCCTGGATCCCCAACACCAGCTCCAGGGGCCCAACCCCTGGGGTCCCCAACACCAGCTCCAGGGGCCCAACCCCTGGGGTCCCCAACCCCAGCCCCAGAAGCCCAACCCCTGGGGGGAGCAACACCAGCTCCAGGGTCCCAACGCCTGAGCGCCCGAACCATAGCTCCAGGGGCCTAACCCCTGGATCCCCAACACCAGCTCCAGGGGCCCAACCCCTGGGGTCCCCAACACCAGCTCCAGGGGCCCAACCCCTCGGCGCCCGAACCATAGCTCCAGGGGAATAATCCCTGGGGGCCTCAACACCAGCTCCAAGGGCCCAACCCCTGAGAGTCCGAACGATCCCTCCAGGGGTCTAACCCCAGGGGGCTCCAACCCCAGATCCAGGGCCCAACCCCTGGGGGCCCCAACACCAGCTCCAGGGTCCCAACCCCTGTGCGCCCGAACCATAGCTCCAGGGGCCTAACCCCCGGGGGCCCCAACCACAGCTCCAGGGGCCCAACCCCTGTGGGCCCCAAAACCATCTCCAGGAGCCCAACCGCTGAGCGCCCGAACAATACCTCCAGGGGCCTAACCCCTGTGGGCCCCCACCGCAGCTCCAACGGACCAACCACTGAGCACCGGAACCATAGATCCAGGGGCCTAACCCCTGGGGGCCCCAACCCCAGCCCCAGGAGCCCAATCCCTGGGGGCCCCAACACCAGCTCCAGAGGCCCAACCCCTTAGCGCCCGAACCATAGCTCCAGGGGCCTAAAACCTGGGGCCCCAACACCAGCTCCAGGGGCCCAACCCCTGGGGGCACAAACACCAGCTCCAGGGGCCCAACCCTCAGCAACCGAACCATAGCTCCAGGGGTCTAACCCCCGGGGGCTCCAACCCCAGCTCCAGGGGCCCAACCCAAGGGGGCCCGAACACCAGCTGCAGAGTCCAAACCAATGAGCGCCCAAACCATAGCTCCAGGGGCCTAACCCCCGGGGGCCCCAACCACAGCTCCAGGGGCCAAACCCCTGCCGGCCCCAACACCAGCTGGAGGAGGCCAACCCCTCGTGGAGCAAACACCAGCTCCAGGAGCCCAACCTGAGAGCGCCCTAACCATAGCTCCAGGGGCCCAACCCCTGGGGGCCCTAAAACCAGCTCAAGGGCCCAACCCCTGAACGCCCGAACCATACCTCCAGGGGCCTAACCCCTGGGGGCCCCAACACCAGCTCCAGGGGCCCAACCCCTGAGCGCCCGAACTATAGCTCCAGAGTCCCAACCCCTGAGCGCCCGAACCATAGCTCCAGGGGCCTAACCCCTGGGGCCACAACACCAGCTCCAGGGGCCCAACCCCTGGGGGCCCCAACACCAGCTGCAGGGTCTCAACCCCTGAGCGCCCGAACCATAGATCCAGGGGCCTAACCCCCGGGGGCCCCAACCACAGCTCCAGGGCCCCAACACCTGCCGGCCCCAACACCAACTCGAAGAGCCCAACCCCTCGGGGCCCCAACACCAGCTCCAGCGGCCCAACCCCTGAGCGCCCGAACCATAGCTCCAGGGGTCCAACCCCTGAGGGCTCGAACCATACTTGCAGGGGCCTAACCCCTGGGGGCGCCCACCCCGGCTCCAACGGCCCAACCCCTGAGCGCCCGAACCATAGTTCCAAGGGCCTAACCCCTGGGGCCCCAACCCCAGCCCCAGGAGCCCAACGCCTGGGGTCCCCAACAACAGCTCCAGGGGCCCAACCCCTGAGTGCCTGAAAAATCGCTCCAGGGGCCCAACCCCTGAACGCCTGAAACATAGCTCCAGGGACCTAATCCCTGGGGCCCCAACAGCAGCTCCAGGGGCCCAACCCCAGAGCGCCCGAACCATAGCTCAAGGGGCCCAACCCCTGAGCGCCCGAACCATAGCTCCAGGGGTCCAACCCCTGAGGGCTCGAACCATACCTGCAGGGGCCTAACCCCTGGGGGCCCCCACCCCAGCTCCAACGGCCCAACCCCTGAGCGCCCGAACCATAGCTCCAAGGGCCTAACCCCTGGGGCCCCAACCCCAGCCCCAAGAGCCCAACCCCTGGGGGCCCCAACAACAGCTCCAGGGGCCCAACCCCTGAGTGCCTGAAAAATCGCTCCAGGGGCCCAACCCCTGAACGCCTGAAACATAGCTCCAGGGGCCTAATCCCTGGGGCCCCAACACCAGCTCCAGGGGCCGAACCCTTGGGGGCCCCAACACCAGGTCTAGGGGCCAAACCCTTGGAGCCCTCGAACCCAGCTCCAGGGGCCCAACCCCTGAGCGCCCGTAACATAGCTCCAGGGGCCCAACCCCTGAGTGCCCGAACCATAGCTCCAGGGGCCTAACCCCTGGGGCCCCAACACCAGCTCCAGGGGCCCTACCCCGGGGGCCCCAACACGAGCTCCAGGGGCCCAACCCCTGAGCGCCCGAACCATAGCTCCAGGGGCCGAACCCCTGAGGCACCAACACCAGCTCCAGGGGTCCAACCCCTGGGGGCCCTAACACCAGCTCCAGGGGCCCAACCCCTGAGCGCCCGATCAATACCTCCAGGGGCCTAACCTCTGTGGGCCCCGACACCAGCTCCAGGGATCCAACCCCTGAGCGCCCGAACCATAGCTCCTGGGGCCAAATCCCTGGGGGCCCAACACCAGCTCCAAGGGCCCAACCCCTGAGCGCCCGAACGATACCTCCAGGGGCCTAACCCCTGGGGGCACCAACACCAGCTCCAGGGACCCAACCCCTGAGCGCCCGAACCATAGCTCCAGGGGCCTAACCCCTGGGGGCCCCCACCCCAGCTCCAGGGGCCCAACCCCTGAGCGCCCAAACAATACCTCCAGGGGCCTAACCTCTGTGGGCCCCAACACCAGCTCCAGGGATCCAACCCCTGAGCGCCCGAACCATAGCTGTAGGGGCCGAACCCCTGGGGGCCCCCACCCCAGCTCCAACGGCCCAAACCCTGAGCACCGGAACCATAGCTCCAGGGGCCTAACCCCTGGGGGCCCCAACCCCGGCCCCAGGAGCGCAACCCCTGGGGGCCCCAACACCAGATCCAGGGGTCCAACCCCTCAGCGCCCTAACCACAGCTCCAGGGGTCCAACCCCTGGGGGCCCCAACCCCAGCTCCAGGGGCCCAACCCCTCAGCTCCCGAACCGTAGCTCAAGCAGCCGAATCCCTGGGGCCCCAACACCAGCCCCAGGGGTTCAACCCCTGGCGGCCCCAACACCAGCTCCAGGGTCCCAACCCCTGAGCGCCCGAACCATAGCTCCAGGGGCCAAATCCCTGGGGGCCCAACACCAGCTCCAAGGACCCAACTCCTGAGCGCCCTAACAATACCTCCAGGGGCCTAATCCCTGGGGGCCCCAACACCAGCTCCTCGGGTCCTACCCCTGAGTGCCTGAACCATAGCTCCAATGGCCTAACCACTGGGGGCCCCCACCCCAGCTCCAAGGGCCCAACCCCTGAGCGCCCGAACCATAGCGCCAGGGGCCTAACCCCTTTGGCCCCAAGACCAGTTCAAGGGGCCAAACACCTGGGAGCCCCAACACCAGCTCCAGGGGCCCAACCCCAGAGCTCCCGAACCATAGCTCCATGCAGGAAATGCTCTGTGCATTACCCTGCGTGACCACAAGGTGTCACTGTTGCTCCATGCGGGGAAATGCTCTGTGTATTACCCTGTGTGGCTATATGGTGTCACTGTTCCTCCATGCGGGGAAATGCTCTGTGCACTACCGTATGTGGCCACACGGTGTCTCTCTTGCTCCATGCAGCAAATGCTCTGGGCATTACCCTGCATAGCCACACAGTGTTACTGTTGCTCCACGCGTGAAATGCTCTGGGTATTAGTGTGATGGAGTGGGGACTGTCTGTTTCGGGGATGGGAGAGCAGGGGGTGACTTTAGTTCAGGGGAACCAACACCAGCTCCAGGGTCCCAACCCCTGAGCGCCCGAACCATAGCTCCAGGGGCCTAACCCCTGGGGCCCCAACACCAGCTCCAGGGGCCCAGCCCCTGGGGCCCCAACACCAGCTCCAGGGGCCGAACCCCTGAGCGCCCGAACCATAGCTCCAGGGGCCAAACCCCTATTGGCCCCAACCACAGCTCCAGGGGCCCAAACAATAGGGGCCCCACCACCAGCTACAGGGGCCCAACCCCTGAGCGCCCGAACCGTAGCTCCAGGGGCCCAACCCCTGAGCGCCCGTACCATAGCTCCAGGGGTCCAACCCCTGAGGGCCCGAACCATAGCTGCAGGGGCCTAACCCCTGGGGGCCCCCACCCCAGCTCGAACGGCCCAACCACTGAGCGCCCGAACCATAGCTCCAAGGGCCTAACCCCTGGGGGCCCCAACCCCAGCCCCAGGAGCCCAACCCCTGGGGGCCCCAACACCAGCTCCAGGGGCCCAACCCCTGAGCGCCTGAAAAATCGCTCCAGGGGCCCAACCCCTGAACGCCTGAACCATAGCTCCAGGGGCCTAATCCCTGGGACCCCAACACCAACTCCAGGGGCCCAACCCCTGGGGGCCCCAACACCAGCTCCAGGGGCCCAACCCCTGAGCGCCCGAACCATAGCTCCATGGGCCTAACCCCTGGGGCCCAAACACCAGGTCCAGGGGTCCAACCCCTGGGGGCCCTAACACCAGTCCCAGGGGCCCAACCCCTGAGCGCCCGAACCATAACTCCAGGGGCCTAATCCTTGGGGGCCCCAAAACCAGCTCCAAAGGCCCAACCCCTGAGCGCCCGAACGATACCTGCAGGGGAATAACCCCTGGGGGCCCCAACACCAGCTCCAGGTGCCCAACCCCTGAGCGCCCGAACCATAGCTCCAGGGGCCTAACCCCTGGGGCCCCAACACAAGCTCCAGCAGCCCAACCCCTGGGGGCCCCAACCCCAGCTCCAGGGGCCCAACCCCTCAGCTCCCGAACCGTAGCTCAAGCAGCCTAATCCCTGGGGCCGCAACACCAGCTCCAGGGGCAAAACCCCTGGCGGCCCCAACACCAGCTCCAGGGTCCCAACCCCTGAGCGCCCGAACCATAGCTCCAGGGGCCAAATCCCTGGGTTCCCAACACCAGCTCCAAGGACCCAACTCCTGAGCGCCCTAACAATACCTCCAGGGGCCTAATCCCTGGGGGCCCCAACACCAGCTCCTCGGGTCCTACCCCTGAGTGCCCGAACCATAGCTCCAATGGCCTAACCACTGGGGGCCCCCACCCCAGCTCCAAGGGCCCAACCCCTGAGCGCCCGAACCATAGCGCCAGGGGCCTATCCCCTGGGGCCCCAACACCAGTTCCAGGGGCCAAAAACCTGGGAGCCCCAACACCAGCTCCAGGGGCCCAACCCCAGAGCTCCCGAACCATAGCTCCATGCAGGAAATGCTCTGTGCATTACCCTGCGTGACCACAAGGTGTCACTGTTGCTCCATGCGGGGAAATGCTCTGTGTATTACCCTGTGTGGCTATATGGTGTCACTGTTGCTCCATGTGGGGAAATGCTCTGTGCACTACCGTATGTGGCCACACGGTGTCTCTCTTGCTCCATGCAGCAAATGCTCTGGGCATTACCCTGCATAGCCACACAGTGTTACTGTTGCTCCACGCGTGAAATGCTCTGGGTATTAGTGTGATGGAGTGGGGACTGTCTGTTTCGGGGATGGGAGAGCAGGGGGTGACTTTAGTTCAGGGGAACCAACACCAGCTCCAGGGTCCCAACCCCTGAGCGCCCGAACCATAGCTCCAGGGGCCTAACCCCTGGGGCCCCAACACCAGCTCCAGGGGCCCAGCCCCTGGGGCCCCAACACCAGCTCCAGGGGCCCAACCCCTGAGCGCCCGAACCATAGCTCCAGGGGCCTAACCCCTGTTGGCCCCAACCACAGCTCCAGGGGCCCAAACAATAGGGGCCCCACCACCAGCTACAGGGGTCCAACCCCTGAGCGCCCGAACCGTAGCTCCAGGGGCCCAACCCCTGAGCGCCCGATCCATAGCTCCAGAGGCCTAACCCCTGGCGCCCCAACACCAGCTCCAGGGGCCCCACCCCTGGGGGCCCCAACACAAGCTCCAGGGGCCCAAACCCTGACCGCCCAAACCATAGCTCCAGGGGCCTAACTCCTAGGGGCCCCAACCCCAGCGCCAGGGGCCCAACACTTTGGGGGATCCAACACCAGCTCTAAGGGCCCAACCCCTGAGCGCCCCAACCATAGCTCCAGGGGACTAACCCCCGGAGGCCCCAACCCCAGCTCCAGCGGCCCAACCCCTGGGGAACTCGACCCCAGCTACAGGGGCCCAACCCCTGAGCGCCCGAACCATAGCTCCAGGGTTCTAACCCCCGGGGGCTCCAGCCCCTGCTCCAGGAGTCCAACCCCCGAGCACCCGAACCATAGCTCCAGGGGCCTAACCCCTGGGGCCCCAACACCAGCTCCAGGGGTCCAACCTCTGGGGGCCCTAACACCAGCTCCAGGGGCCCAACCCCTGAGCGCCCGAACCATAGCTCCAGGGGCCCAACCCCTGAGCGCTCGAACCATAGCTCCAGGGGCCTAACCCCTGGGGACCCAACAGCAGCTCCAGGGGCCCAGCCCCTGGGGCCCCAACACCAGCTCCAGGGGCCCAGCCCCTGGGGCCCCAACACCAGCTCCAGGGGCCCACCCCTGAGCGCCCGAACCATAGCTCCAGGGACCTAACCCATGGGGGCACCAACCACAGCTCCAGGGGCCCAAACCCTAGGGGCCCCACCACCAGCTCCAGGGGCCCAACCCCTGAGCGCCCGAACCATAGCTCCAGGGGCCCAACCCCTGAGCGCTCGAACCAAAGCTCCAGGGGCCTAAGCCCTGGCGCCCCAACACCAGCTCCAGGGGCCCAACCCCTGGGGGCCCCAACACCAGCTCCAGGGGCCCAACCCCTGAGCGCCCGATCCATAGCTCCAGAGGCCTAAGCCCTGGCGCCCCAACACCAGCTCCAGGGGCCCAACCCCTGGGGGCCCCAACACCAGCTCCAGGGGCCCAACCCCTGACCGCCCAAACCATAGCTCCAGGGGCCTAACCCCTAGGGGCCCCAACCCCAGCTCCAGGGGCCCAACCCCTGGGGGACCCAACACCAGCTCTAAGGGCCCAACCCCTGAGCGCCCCAACCATAGCTCCAGGGGCCTAACCCTCGGGGGCCCCAACCCCAGCTCCAACGGCCCAACCCTTGGGGACCTCGACCCCAGCTCCAGGGGCCCAACCCCTGAGCGCCCGAACATCGCTCCAGGGGCCCAACCTCTGAGCGCCTGAACCATAGCTCCAGGGGCCTAACCCCCGGGGGCCCCAACCCCAGGTCCAGGGGCCAAACCCCTGGAGCCCTAGACCACAGCTTCAGGTGCCCAACCCCTGAGTGCCCGAACCATAGCTCCAGCGGTCCAACCCCTGAGTGCCCGAACCATAGCTGCAGCGGCCCAACTCCTGAGCGCCCGAACTATAGCTCCAGGGGTCCAACCCCTGGGGGCTTCAAAACCAGTTCCAAGGGCCCAACCCCTGAGCACCCGAACGATACCTCCAGGGGCCTAACCCATGGGGGCCCCAACACCAGCTCCAGGGACCCAACCCCTGAGCGCCCGAACCATAGCTCCAGAGGCCTAACCCCTGGGGGCTCCGACACCAGCTCCAGGGGCTCAACCCTTGAGCGCTCGAACAATACCTCCAGGGGCCTAACCCCTGGGGGCCCCACCACCAGCTCCAGGGGCCCAACCCCTCAGCTCCCGAACCATAGCTCCAGGGGCCTAACCCCCGGGGGCTCCAAGACCAGCTCCAGAGGTCCAACCCCTTAGCGCCCAAACCATAGCTCCAGGGGTCTAACCCCTGGGGCCCCAACACCAGCGCCAGGGGCCCAACCCCTGGGGGCCCCAACACCAGCTCCAGGGGCCCAACCCCTGAGCGCCCGAACCATAGCTCCAGGGGCCCAACCCCTGAGCGCCCGAACCATAGCTCCAGAGGCCTAACCCCTGGGGGCCCCAACCCAAGCTCCAGGGGCCCAACCCCTGACGGCCCCAACACCAGCTCCAGGGGCCCAAACCCTGAGCGCCCGAACCATAGCTCCAGGGGCCCAACACCTGAGCGCCCGAACCATAGCTCCAGGGGCCTATCCCCTGGGGGCCCCAACCCAAGCTCCAGGGGCCCAACCCCTGACGGCCCCAACACCAGTTCCAGGGGCAAAACCCCTGAGCGCCCGAACCATAGCTCCAGGTGCCCAACCCCTGACAGCCCCAAAACCAGCTCCAGGGGCAAAACCCCTGAGCGCCCGAACCATAGCTCCAGGGGCCTAACCAATGGGGCCCCAACACCAGCTCCATTGGCCCGGCCCCTGGGGGCCCCAACACCAGTCCAGGGGCCCAACCCCTGAGCGCCTGAAGCATAGCTAGAGGGGCCTAACCCCTTGGGTCCCCAACACCAGCTCCAGGGGCCCAACCCCTGAGCGCCCGAACAATACCTCCAGGGGCCTAACCCCTGTGGGCCCCAACACCAGCTCCAGAGGTATAACCCCTGAGCACCCGAACCATAGCTGCAGTGGCCTAACCCCTGGGGGCCCCCACCCCAGCTCCAACGGCCCAACCCGTGAGCGCCGGAACTATAGCTCCAGGGGCTTAGCTCCTGGGGGCCCCAACCACACCCCAGGAGCCCAACCCCAGGGGACCCCAACACCAGCTCCATTATCCCAACCCCTGAGCGCCTGAATCATAGCTACAGGGGCCTAATCCCTGGGGCGCCAACACCAGCTCCAGGTGACCAACCCCAGGGGGCCCCAACAGCAGCTCCAGGGGCCCAACCCCTGAGCACCCGAACCATAGCGCCAGGGGCCTAACCCCCAGGGGCCCCAACCCAAGGTCCAGGGGCCAAACCCCTGGAGCCCTTACCCCAGCTCCAGGGTCCCAACCCCTGAGCGCCCGAACCATAGCTCCAGAGGTCTAACCCCTGGGGCCCCAACACCAGCTCCATGGGCCCAATCCCTGGGGGCCCCAACACCAGCTCCAGGGGCCCAACCCCTGACAACCCGAACCATAGCACCAGAGGCCTAACCTCTGGGGGCTCCAACACCAGCTCCAGGAGCCCAACCCCTGGGGGCCCCAACACCATCTCTAGGGGCCCAACCCCTGAGCGCCCGAACCATAGCTCCAGGGGTCTAACCCCCGGGGGCTCCAAAACCAGCTCCAGAGGTCCAACCCCTTAGCGCCCAAACCATAGCTCCTAGGGTCTAACCCCTGGGGCACCAACACCAGCGTCAGAGGCCCAACCCCTGGGGGCCCCAACACCAGCTCCAGGGGCCCAACCCCTGAGCGCCCGAACCATAGCTACAGGGGCCCAACCCCTGAGCGCCCGAACCATAGCTCCAGGGGCCTAACCCCTGGGGGCCCCAACCCAAGCTGCAGGGGCCCAACCCCTGACGGCCCCAACACCAGCTCCAGGGGCAAAACCCCTGAGCGCCCGAACCATAGCTCCAGGGGCCCAACCCCTGACAGCCCCAACACCAGCTCCAGGGGCAAAACCCCTGAGCGCCCGAACCATAGCTCCTGGGGCCTAACCCCTGGGGCCCCAACACCAGCTCCAGGGACCCAGCCCCTGGGGGCCCCAACACCAGTCCAGGGGCCCAACCCCTGAGCGCCCGAACAATACCTCCAGGGGCCTAACCCCTGTGGGCCCCAACACCAGCTCCAGAGGTATAACCCCTGAGCGCCCGAACCATAGCTGCAGTGGCCTAACCCCTAGGGGCCCCCACCCCAGCTCCAACGGCCCAACCCATGAGCGCCGGAACTATAGCTCCAGGGGCTTAGCTCCTGGGGGCCCCAACCACACCCCAGGAGCCCAACCCCAGGGGACCCCAACACCAGCTCCATTGTCCCAACCCCTGAGCGCCTGAATCATAGCTACAGGGGCCTAATCCCTGGGGCCCCAACACCAGCTCCAGGTGACCAACCCCAGGGGGCCCCAACAGCAGCTCCAGGGGCCCAAACCATGAGCGCCCGAACCATAGCTCCAGGGGCCTAACCCCCGGGTGCCCCAACCCCAGGTCCAGGTGCCAAACCCCTGGAGCCCTCGACCACAGCTCCAGGGGCCCAACCCCTGAGCGCCCGAACCATAGCTCCAGGGGCCCAACCCCTGAGCGCCCAAACCATAGCTCCAGGGGCCTAACCCCTGGGGCCCCAACACCAGCTCCAGGGGTCCAACCCCTGGGGGCCCTAACACCAGCTCCAGGGGCCCAACCCCTGAGCGCCCGAACCATAGCTCCAGGGGCATAATCCCTGAGGGCCACAAAACCAGCTCCAAGGACCCAACCCCTGAGCGCCCGAACGATACCTCCAGGGGCCTAACCCCTGGGGGCCCCAACACCAGCTCCAGGGGCCCAACCCCTGAGCGCCCGAAGCATAGCTCGAGGGGCCTAACCCCTGTGGGCCCCAACACCAGTTCCAGGGGCCCAACCCTTGGGGGCCCCAACACCAGCTCCAGGGGCCCAACCCCTGAGCGCCCGAACCATAGCTCCAGAGGTCTAACCCCTGGGGCCCCAACACCAGCTAAATGGGTCCAATCCC
Organism: Gopherus flavomarginatus; assembly: GCF_025201925.1. NCBI lineage: Eukaryota > Metazoa > Chordata > Testudines > Testudinidae > Gopherus > Gopherus flavomarginatus. The sequence goes on from NW_026115159.1 coordinate 36,417, forward strand.
TGGGGGCCCCAACACCAGCTCCAGGGGCCCAACCCCTGAGCGCTCAAACAATACCTCCAAGGGCCTAACTCCTGGGGGCCCCAACACCAGCTCCAAAGGCCCAACCCCTCAGCTCCCGAAACATAGCTCCAGGGGTCTAACCTCCGGGGGCTCCAAAACCAGCTCCAGGGGTCCAACCCCTTAGCGCCCAAACCATAGCTCCAGGGGCCTAACCCCTGGGGCCCCAACACCAGCACCAAGGGCCCAACCCCTGGGGGCCCCAACACCAGCTCCAGGGGCCCAACCCCTGAGAGCCCGAACCATAGCTCCAGGGGCCTAACCCCTGGGGGCCCCAACCCAAGATCCAGGGGCCCAACCCCTGACGGCCCCAACACCAGCTCCAGGGGCCCAACCCCTGAGAGCCCGAACCATAGTTCCAGGGGCCCAACCCCTGACAGACCCAACACCAGCTCCAGGGGCAAAACCCCTGAGCGCCCGAACCATAGCTCCAGGGGACTAACCCCTGTGGGCCCCAACACCAGCTACAGAGGTCCAACCCCTGAGCGCCCGAACCATAGCTCCAGAGGCCTAATCCCTGGGGCCTCGACCCCAGCTCCAGGGGCCCAACCCCTGAGCGCCCGAACCATAGCTCCAGGGGTCTAACCCCTGGGGGACCCCACCCCAGCTCCAGGTGCCCAACCCCTGGGGCCCTAGACCCCAGCTCCAGCGGCTCAACCCCTGAGCGCCCGTAAGACAGCTCCAGGGGCCTAAACCCTGGGGGCCCAAACCCTAGCTCCAGTGGCACAACCCCTGGGGCCCCAACACCAGCTCCAGGGGCCCAAGCCCTGAGCGCCCGACCCATAGCTCCAGGGGCCTAACCTGTGGAACCCCAACACCAGCTCCAGGACCCCAACCCCTGCGGGCAACAAAACCAGCTCCAGGAGCCCAACCCCTGAGCGCCCGAACCATAGCTCCAGGGGCCTAAGCCCTGGGGCCTAAACACCAGCTCCAGGGGCCCAACCCCTGGGGGCCCCAACACCAGCTCCAGGGGCCCAAGCCCAGAGCGCCCGAGCCATACCTCCAGGGGCCTAAGCCCTGGGGCCCCAACACCAGCTCCAGGGGCCCAACCCCTGGGGGCCCCAACACCAGCTCCTGGGGCCCAACCCCTGAGTGCCCGAACCATAGCTCCAGGGGCCTAACCCCTAGGGCCCCAACACCAGTTCCAGGGGTCCAACCCCTGGGGGCCCTAACAACAGATCCAGGGGCCCAACCCCTGAGCGCCCGAACCATAGCTCCAGGGGCATAATCCCTGGGGTTCCCCAAACCAGCTCCAAGGGCCCAACCCCTGAGCGCCCGAACGATACCTCCAGGGGCCTAACCCCTGGGGGCCCCAACACCAGCTACAGGGGCCCAACACCTGAGCACCCGAACCATAGCTCCAGGGGCCTAACCCCTGGGGGCCCCCACCCCAGCTCCAGGAGCCCAAACCCTGGCGCCCCAACACCAGCTCCAGGGGCCCAACCCCAGAGCGCCCTAACCATAGCTCCAGGGGCATAACCCCTGGGGGCCCCAACACCAGCTCCAGGGGCCCAACCCCTTAGCGCCCGAACCATAGCTCCATGGGCTTAAGCCCTGGGACCCCAACACCAGCTCCAGGGGCCCAACCCCTGGGGGCCCCCACACCAGATCGAGGGGCCCAACCCCTGAGCGCCCAAACCATAGCTCCAGAGGCCTAACCCCTGGGGGCTCCAACACCAGCTCCAGGATCCCAACCCCTGAGCGCTCGAACAATACCTCCAAGAGCCTAACCCCTGGGGGCCCGAACACCAGCTCCAGGGGACCAACCCCTCAGCTCCCGAACCAAAGCTCCAGGGGCCTAACCCCTGGGGCCCCAACACCAGCGCCAAGGGCCCAACCCCTGGGGGACCCATCACCAGCTCCAGGGGCCCAACCACTGAGCGCCCGAACCATAGCTCCAGGGGCCTAACCCCTGGGAGCCCCAACCCAAGCTCCAGGGGCCCAACCCCTGACGGCCCCAACACCAGCTCCAGAGCCCAACCCCTGAGAGCTCGAACCATAGCTCCAGGGGCCCAACCCCTGACAGACCCAACACCAGCGCCAGGGGCAAAACCCCTCAGGGCCCGAACCATAGCTCCAGGATCCTAACCTTTGGGGCCCCAACACCAGCTCAACGGGCCCAGCCCCTGGGGGCCATAACACCAGCTCCAGGGGCCCAACCCTTGAGCACCCGAACCATAGCTCCAGGGGCCTAACCCCTGGGGGCCCCACCACCAGCTCCAGGGGCCCAACCCCTCAGCTCCCGAACCATAGCTCCAGGGGTGTAACCTTCGGGGGCTCCAAATCAGCTCCAGGGGTCCAACCCCTTAGCACCCAAACCATAGCTCCAGGGGCCTAACCCCTGGGACCCCAACACCAGCGCCAAGGGCACAACCCCTGGGGGACGCAACACCAGCTCCAGGGGCCCAACCACTGAGCGCCCGAACCATAGCTCCAGGGGCCTAACCCCTGGGGGCCCCAACCCTAGCTCCAGGGGCCCAACCCCTGACGGCCCCAACAACAGCTCCAGGGGCCCAACCCCTGAGCGCCCGAACCATAGCTTCAGGGGCCCAACCCCTGACAGACCCAACACCAGCGCCAGGGGCAAAACCCCTGAGGGCCCGAACCATAGCTCCAGGGGCCTAACCCCTGGGGCCCCAACACCAGCTCAAGGGGCCCAGCCCCTGGTGGCCCCAACACCAACTCCAGGGGCCCAATCCCTGAGCGCCTGAACGATAGCTCCAGCGGCCTAACCCCTGGGGCCCCAACACCAGCTCCAGGGGTCCAACCCCTGGGGCCCTAACACCAGCTCCAGGGGCCCAACCCCTGAGCACCCAAACCATAGCTCCAGGGGCATAATCCCTGGGGGCCCCAAACCAGCTCCAAGGGCCCAACCCCTGAGCGCCCGAACGATCCCTCCAGGGGCCTAACCCCTGGGGGCCCCAACACCAGCTCCAGGGGCCCAACCCCTCAGCTCTCGAACCATAGCTCCAGGGGTGTAAACTCCGGGGGCTCCAAAACCAGCTCCAGGGTTCCCACCCCTTAGCGCCCAAACCATAGCTCCAGGGGCCTAACCCCTGGGCCCCCAACACCAGCGCCAAGGGCCCAACCCCTGGGGGACCCAACACCAGCTCCAGGGGCCCAACCACTGAGCGCCCGAACCATAGCTCCAGGGGCCTAACCCCTGGGGGCCCCAACACCAGCTCCAGGGGCCCAACCACTGAGCGCCCGAACCATAGCTCCAGGGGCCCAACCCCTGACGGCCCCAACAACAGCTCCAGGGGCTCAACCCCTGACAGACCCAACACCAGCTCCAGGGGCAAAACCCCTGAGGGCCCGAACCATAGCTCCAGGGGCCTAACCCCTGGGGCCCCAACCCCAGGTACAGAGGCCAAACCCCTGGAGCCCTCTACCCCAGCTCCAGGGGCCCAACACCTGAGCGCCCGAACCATAGCTCCAGGGAGATAACCCCGGGGCCCCACACCAGCTCCAGGGGGACAACCCCTGGGGGCCCCAACACCAGATCCAGGGGCTCAACCCCTGAGCGCCCGAACCATAGCTCCAGGGGCCTAACCCCTGCGGCCCAAACACCAGCTGCAGGGGTCCAACCCCTGGTTGCCCTAACACCATCTCCAGGGGCCCAACGCCTGAGCGCCCGAACGATACCTCGAGGGGCCTAACCCCTGGGAGCCTCAACACCAGCTCCAGGGGCCCAACCCCTGAGCGCCCCAACCATAGCTCCAGGGGTCTAACCCCTGGGGGCCCCCACCCCAGCTCCAGGGGCCCAACCCCTGGGGCCCTCGACCCCAGCTCCAGGGGCCCAACCCCTGAGCGCCCGAACCATATCTCCAGGGGCCTAACCCCTGGGGGCTCGAATCCCGGCTCCAGGGGCCCAACCCCTGGGGGAACCAACACCAGCTCCAGGGGCCCAGCCCCTCGGGGCCCCAACACCAGTCCAGGGGACCAACCCCTGAGCACCCGAACAATACCTCCAGGGGCCTAACCCCTGTGGGCCCCAACACCAGCTCCAGAGGTCCAACCCCTGAGCGCCCGAAACATAGCTGCAGTGGCCTAACCCCTGGGAGCCCCCACCCCAGCTCCAACGGCCCAACCCCTGAGCGCCAGAAACATTGCTCCAGGGGCCTAATCCCTGGGGGCGCCAACCACACCCCAGAAGCCCAACCCCTGGGGGCCCCAACACCAGCTCCATTGTCCCAACCCCTGAGCGCCTGAACCATAGATCCAGGGGCCTAATCCCTGGGGCCCTGAAACCAGCTCCAGGGGACCAACCCCAGGGGGCCCCAACACCAGCTCCAGGGGCCCAAACCGTGAGCGCCCGAACCATAGCTCCAGGGGCCTAACCCCCGGAGGCCCCAACATCAGCTCCAGGAGCCCAACCCCTGGGGCCCTAGACCCCAGCTCCAGCGGCCCAAACCCTGAGTGCTCGTACCACAGCTCCAGGGGCCTAACCCCTGGGGGCCCAAACTCCAGCTCCAGCGGCCCAAACCCTGGGGGCCCCAACACCAGCTCCAGGGGCCCAAACCCTGAGCGCCCGAACTATAGCTCCAGGGGCCTAACCCCTGGAGCCCCAACACGAGCTCCAGGAGCCCAACCCCTGGGTGCCCCAACACCAGCTCCAGGAGCCCAACCCCAGAGCGCCCTAACCATAGCTCCAGGGGCCTAACCCCTGGGGGCCCCAACACCAGCTCCAGGGGCCCAACCCCTGAGCGCCCGAACCATAGCTCCAGGGGCCTAAGCCCTGGGGCCTCAACACCAGTTCCAGGGGCCCAACCCCTGAGCGCCCGAATGATACCTCCAGGGGCCTAACCCCTAGGGGCCCCAACACCAGCTCCAGGGGCCCAACCCCTGGGGCCCTCGACCCCAGCTCCAGGGGCCCAACCCCTGAGCGCCAGAACCATGGCTCCAGGGGCCCAACCCCTGAGCGCCCGAACCATATCTCCAGGGGCCTAACCCCTGGGGGCCCGAAACCAAGCTCCAGGGGCCCAACCCCTGGGGGCTCCAACACAAGCTCCAGGGGCCCAACCCCTGGGGGCCCCAACACCAGCTCCAGGGACCCAACCCCTGAGCGCCCGAACCATAGCTCTAGGGGCCTAACCCCTGGGGGCCCCAACACCAGCTCCAGGGGCCCAACCCCTGAGCGCTCGAACAATACCTCCAGGAGCCTAACCCCTGGGGGCCCCAACACCAGCTCCAGGGGCCCAACCCCTGAGCGTCCGAACCATAGCTCCAGGTGCCTAACCCCTGGGGCCCCAACACCACCTCCAGGGGCCCAACCACTGAGCGTCCGAACTATAGCTCCAGGGGCCTAACCCCTGGGGGCCCCAACCCAAGCTCCAGGGGCCCAACCCCTGACGGACCCAACACCAGCTCCAGGGGCCCAACCCCTGAGAGCCCGAACCATAGCTCCAGGGGCGCAACCCCTGACAGCCCCAACACCAGCTCCAGGGGCAAAACCCCTGAACGCCCGAACCATAGCTCCAGGGGCCTAACCCCTTGGGCCCCAAGACCAGCTCCAGGGGCCCAGCCCCTGGGGGCTCCAACATCAGTCCAGAGGCCCAACCCCTGAGCGCCCGAAGGATAGCTCGAGGGGCCTAACCCCTCGGGGCCCCAACACTAGCTCCAGGGGCCCAACCCCTGAGCCCCCGAAAAATACCTCCAGGGGCCTAACCCCTCGGGCCCCAACACCAGTTCCAGGGGCCCAACCCCTGGGGTCCCCAACACCAGGTCCAGGGGCCAAACCCCTGGAGCCCTCGACCTCAGCTCCAGGGGCCCAATCCCTGAGCGCCCGAACCATAGCTCCAGGGGCCCAACCCCTGAGCGCCCGAACCATAGCTCCAGGGTCCTAACCCCTGGGGCCCCAACGCCAGCTCCAAGGTCCCAACCCCTGACGGCCCCAACACCAGCTCCAGGGGCCCAACCCAAGAGCGCCCGAACCATAGCTCCAGGGGCCTAACCTCTGGGGCCCCAACACCAGATCCAGGGATCCAACCCCTAGGGGCCCTAACACCAGCTCTAGGGGTCCCACTCCTGAGCGCCCGAACCATAACTCCAGGGGTCTAATCCCTGGGGGCCCAAAAACCAGCTCCAAGGGACCAACCCCTGAGCGCCCGAACGATGCCTCCAGTGGCCTAACCCCTGGGGGCCCCAACACCAGCTCCAGGGGCCCAACCCCTGAGTGCCCGAACCATAGCTCCAGGGGCCTAACCCCTGGGGGCCCCCACCCCAGCTCCAGTGGCCCAACCCCTGGGGCCCTAGACCCCAGCTCCAGGGGCCCAACCCCTGAGCACCCGTACCACAGCTCCAGGGGCCTAACCCCTGGGGGCCCAAACCCCAGCTCCAGCAGCCCAACTCCTGGGGGCCCCAACACCAGCTCCAAGGGTCCAACCCCTGAACGCAAAACCCATAGCTTGAGGGGCCTAAGCCCTGGGGCCCCAACACCAGCTCCAGGAGTCCAACCCCTGGGGGTCCCAACACCAGCTCCAGGGGCCCAACCCCAGAGCGCCCTAACCATAGCTCCAGGGGCCCAACCCCTTGGGGCCCCAACACCAGCTCCAGGGGCCCAACCCCTCAGCGCCCGAACCATAGCTCAAGGGGCCTAATCCCTGGGGCCCTAACACCAGCTCCAGGGCCCCAACCCCTGGGGGCCCCAACACCAGCTCCAGGGTCCCAACCCCTGAGCGCCCGAACCATAGCTCCAGGGGCCTAATCCCTGGGGGCCCAACACCAGCTCCAAGGACCCAACCCCTGAGCGCCCGAACAAAACCTCCAGGGGCCTAACCCCTAGGGGCCCCAACACCAGCACCTCGGGCCCTACCCCTGAGTGCCCGAACCATAGCTCCAGGGGCCTAACCACTGGGGGCCCCCACCCCAGCTAAAAGGGCCCATCACCTGAGCGCCCGAACCATAGCTCCAGGGGCCTAACCCCTGGGGCCCCAACACCAGCTTCAAGGGGACAACCCCTGGGGGCCCCAACACCAGTTCCAGGGGCCCAACCCCTGAGCGCCCGAACGATACCTCCAGGGGCCTAACCCCTGGGGGCCCCAACACCAGCTCCAGGGGCCCAACCCCTGAACGCCCGAACCATAGCTCCAGGGGCCTAACCCCTGGGGCCCCAAAACCAGCTCAAGCAGCCTAACCCCTGGTTGCCCCAACACCAGCTCCAGGGGTCCAACCCCTCAGCGCCCTAACCATAGCTCCAGGGGCCAAATCCCTGGGGGCCCAAAACCAGCTCCAAGGACCCAACCCCTGAGCGCCCGAACAATACCTCCAGGGGCCTAATCCCTGGGGGCCCCAACACCAGCTCCTCGGGCCCTACCCCTGAGTGCCCAAACCATAGCTCCAGGGGCCTAACCACTGGGGCCCCAACACCAGCTCCAGGGGCCCAACCCCTGGGAGCCCCAACACCAGCTCCAGGGGCCCAACCGCAGAGCTCCCGAACCATAGCTCCATGCAGGAAATGCTCTGTGCATTACCCTGCGTGACCAAAAGGTGTCACTGTTGCTTCATGCGGGGAAATGCTCTGTGTATTACCCTGTGTGGCTACATGGTGTCACTGTTGCTCCATGCGGGGAAATGCTCTGTTTACTACCGTATGTGGCCACACGGTGTCACTCTTCCTCCATGCAGCAAATGCTCTGGGCATTACCCTGCATAGCCACACAGTGTTACTGTTGCTCCACGCGTGAAATGCTCTGGGCATTACTGTGATGGAGTGGGGACTGTCTGTGTCGGGGATGGGAGAGCATGGGTTGACTTTAGCTCAGGGGAACCAACACCAGCTCCAGGGGCCTAACCCCTGAGCGCCCGAAACATAGCTCCAGGGGCATAACCCCCGGGGGCAGCAACCCCAGCTCCAGGGGCCCAACCCCTGGGGCCCTCGACCCCAGCTCCAGGGGCCCAACCCCTGAGCGCCCGAACCATAGCCCCAGGGGCCCAACCCCTGAGCGCCCGAACCATAGCTCCAGGGGCCTAACCCCTGGGGCCCCAACACCAGCTCCAGGGGCCCAGCGCCTGGGGCCCCAACACCAGCTCCACAGGCCCAACCCCTGAGCGCCCGAACCATAGCTCCAGAGACCTAACCCCTGGCGCCCCAACACCAGCTCCAGGGGGCCAACCCCTGGGGGCCCCAACACCAGCTCCAGGGGCCCAAACCCTGACTGCCCAAAACCATAGCTCCAGGGGCCTAACCCCTAGGGGCCCCAACCCCAGCTCCAGGGGCCCAACCCCTGGGGGACCTAACACCAGCTCTAAGGGCCCAACCCCTGAGCGCCCCAACCGTAGCTCCAGGGGCCTAACCCCCGGGGGACCCAACCCCAGCTCCAGCGGCCCAACCCCTGGGTACCTCGACCCCAGCTCCAGGGGCCCAACCCCTGAGCGCACGAACTATAGCTCCAGGGGCACAACCCCTGAGCGCCCGAACCATAGCTCCAGGGTTCTAACCCCCGGGGGCTCCAGCCCCAGCTCCAGGGGTCCAACCCCCGAGCACCCGAACCATAGCTGCAGGGGCTAACCCCTGGGGGCCCCCACCCCAGCTCCAACGGCCCAACCCCTGAGCACCTGAACCATAGCTTCAGGGGCCTAACCCCTGGGGGCCCCAACTCCAGCCCCAGGAGCCCAAACCCTGGTGGCCCCAACAACAGCTCCAGCGGCCCAACCCCTGAGCGCCCGAACCATCACTCCAGGGGCCCAACCCCTGAGCGCCGGAACCATAGCTCCAGGGGCCTAATCCCTGGGGCCCCAACACCAGCTCCAGGGGCCCAACCCCTGGGGGCCCCAACACCAGCTCCAGGGGCCCAAACCCTGAGCGCCCGAACCATAGCTCCAGGGACCTAACCCTCGGGGGCCCCAACCCCAGGTCCAGGGGCCAAACCCCTGGAGCCCTCGACCCCAGCTCCAGGAGCCCAACTCCTGAGCGCCGGAACCATAGCTCCAGCGGCCCAACCCCTGAGCGCCCGAACCATAGCTCCAGGGGCCTAACCCCTGGGGCCCCAACACCAGCTCCAGGGGTCCAACCCCTGGGGGCCCTAACACCAGCTCCAGGGGTCCAACCCCTGAGCGCCCGAACCATAGCTCCAGGGGCCTAATCCCTGGGGGCCTCAAAACCAGCTCCAAGGGCCCAACCCCTGAGCGCCCGAACGATACATCCAGGGGCCTAACCCCTGGGGGCCCCATCACCAGCTCCAGGGACCCAACCCCTGGGGTCCTAGACCCCAGCTCCAGGGGCCCAACCCCTGGGGGCCCCAACACCAGCTCCAGGGGCCCAACCCCTGAGCGCCACATGCATAGCTCCATGGGCCTAACCCCTGGGGCCCCAACACCAGCTCCAGGAGCCCAACCCCTGGGGGACCCAACACCAGCTCCAGGGGCCCAACCCCTCAGCGTCCGAAGCATAGCTCAAGGGGCCTAATCCCTGGGGCCCCAACACCAGCTCCAGGGCCCCAGCCGCTGGGGGCCCCAACACCAGCTCCAGGGTCCCAACCCCTGAGCGCCCGAACCATAGCTCCAGGGGCCTAGTCCCTGGGGGCCCAACACCAGCTCCAAGGACCCAACCCCTGAGCTCCCGAACAATACCTCCAGGAGCCTAAGCCCTGGGGGCCCCAACACCAGCTCCTCGGGCCCTACCCCTGAGTGCCCGAACCATAGCGCCAGGGTCCTAACCCCGAGGGGCCCCAACCCAAGGTCTAGGGGCCAAACCCCTGGAGCCCTTGACCCCAGCTCCAGGGTCCCAACCCCTGAGCGCCCGAACCGTAGCTCCAGGGGCCTAACCCCCGGGGGCCTCAACCCCAGGCCCAGGGGTCAAACCCCTGGAGCCCTCGACCCCAGCTCCAGGGGCCCAACCCCTGAGCGCCCGAACCATAGCTCCAGGGACCCAACCCCTGAGCGCCCGAACCATAGCTCCAGGGGCCTAACCCCTGGGGCCCCAACACCAGCTCCAGGGGCCCAACCCCTGAGCGCCCGAACAATACCTCCAGGGGCCTAACCCCTGGGGGCCCCAACACCAGCTCCAGGGGCCCAACCCCTCAGCTCCCGAACCATAGCTCCAGGGGCCTAACCCGTGGGGCCCCAACACCAGCGCCAGGGGCCCAACCCCTGGGGGCCCCAACACCAGCTCCAGGGGCCCAACCCCTGAGCGCCCGAACCATAGCTCCAGGGGCCCAACCCCTGACAGCCCCAACACCAGCTCCAGGGGCAAAACCCCTGAGCGCCCGAACCATAGCTCCAGGGGCCTAACCCCTGGGGCCCCAACACCAGCTCATAGACTCATAGACTCATAGGTCAGAAGGGATCAATCTGATCATCTAGTCTGACCTCCTGCACAAGGCAGGCCACAGAACCCCACCCATCCAATTTTATAACAACCCCTATCCCAGGACCGAGTTATTGAAATCCTCAAAAATGGTTTGAAGACCTCAAGCTGCAGGGAAACCACCAGCAAGCCACCCGTGCCCCACGCTGCAGGGGAAGGCAAAAAACCTCCAGGGCACCTGCCAATCCGCCCTGGAGGAAAATTCGTTCCCGACCCCAAATATGGCGATCAGCTAAACCCTGAGCATGTGGGCAAGAGACACCAGCTAGCACCCAAGAAGGAATTCTCTGCAGCAACTCAGTACCCATCGCATCCAACATCTCCCCGCAAACCATTGAGCAGACCTGTCTGGTGGTACTTCAAGATCAATTGCCCAAATTAACGATCCTATCATAACATCCCCTCCATATACTTATCAAGCTTTGTCTTAAAGCCAGGAAAGTCTTTTGCCCCTACTACTTCCCTCGGAAGGCTATTCCAGAACTTCACTCCCCTAATGGTCAGAAACCTTCGTATAATTTCAAGTCTAAACTTCCTAATATCCAGTTTATACCCATTCGTCCTCGTGTCTACATTAGTACTAAACTTAAACAATTCCTCTCCCTCTCTAACGTTTACCCCCTTGATATATTTATATAGAGCGAGCATATCCCCCCGCAGCCTTCTTTTGGCCAGGCTAAACAAGCCAAGCTCTTTGAGTCTCCTTTCATAAGGCAGTTTTTCCATTCCTCGGATCATCCTCGTAGCCCGTCTCTGAATCTGTTCCAGTTTGAATTCATCCTTCTTGAACATGGGACACCTGAACTGCACACAGTATTCCAGATGGGGTCTCACCAACGCCTTATATAACGGTACTAACACCTCCTTATCCTTGCAGGAAATACCCCGCCTGATGCATCCCAAAATCGCATTTGCTTTTTTAACAGCCGTATCACATTGGCGACTCATAGTCATCCTGCTATCAACCAGTACCCCAAGGTCCTTCTCCTCCTCCGTCGCTTCCAACTGATGCGCCCCCAACGTATATCCAAAATTCTTATTATTAATTCCTAAATGCATGACCTTACACTTTTCACTGTTGTATTTCATCCTATTTCTATTAGTCCAGTTTACAAGGTGGTTCAGATCTTCCTGAATAATATCCCTGTCCTTCTCCGTGTTAGCAATACCCCCCAGCTTCGTGTCATCCGCAAACTTTAGTAGCACATTCCCGCTCTTTGTGCCAAGGTCAGTAATAAAAAGGTTAAATAAGATCAGTCCCAAAACCGATCCTTGAGGGACTCCACTGGTGACCTCCTTCCAGCCCGACAGTTCACCTTTCAATACGACCCTCTGGAGTCTCCCCTTTAACCAGTTCCTTATCCACCTTACAACTTTCATATTCACTCCCATCTTTTCCAATTTAACTAACAGCTCCCTGTGCGGAACCGTGTCGAACGCCTTACTGAAATCTAGGTAAATTATATCTACCGCATTTCCTTTATCTAAGTAATCCGTCACCTTCTCAAAGAAGGAGATCAGATTGGTTTGGCACGATCTACCTTTAGTAAATCCGTGTTGCAATTCGTCACAATTACCATTGACCTCTATGTCCTTAACTACTTTCTCCCTTAAAATTTTTTCCAAGACCTTACATACTACAGACGTCAAGCTAACAGGCCTATAGTTACCCGGATCACTCTTATTCCCTTTCTTAAAAATAGGAACTACGTTAGCAATCCTCCAGTCATACGGCACAACCCCCGAGTTTATCGATTGCTTAAAAATTCTCGCTAACGGGCTCGCAATTTCACGCGCCAGTTCCTTTAATATCCTCGGATGGAGATTGTCCGGGCCCTCCGACTTCGTCCCAACGAGCTGTTCAAGTACGGCCTCTACCTCAGTTGCGGTAATATCCACTTCCATATCCACATTCCCGTTTATCATCCCTCCATCATCGCAAGGTTCCTCACTAGTCTTATTAAAAACTGAGGCAAAGTACTTCTTTAGAAGTTGGGCCATGCCTAGGTTATCCTTAACCTCCATTCCATCTTCAGTCTATAGCGGCCCCACTTCTTCTTTCTTTGTTTTCTTCTTATTTATGTGGCTCTAGAACCTTTTACTATTGGTTTTGATTCCCTTTGCAAGTTCCAGTTCAATGTGGCTTTTAGCCTTCCTCACTTCCTTGGGTTGGGGCCCCTGGGCTGGGCCTTGGGTTGGGGCCCAGCCCCTGGGGGCCCCAAAACCAGTCCAGGGGCCCAACCCCTGAGCGCCCGAAGCATAGCTCGAGGGGCCTAACCCCTAGGGTCCCCAACACCAGCTCCAGGGGCCCAACCCATGAGCGCCCGAACAATACCTCCAGGGGCCTAACCCCTGTGGGCCCCAACACCAGCTCCAGAGGTCCAACCCCTGAGCGCCCGAACCATAGCTGCAGTGGCCTAACCCCTGGGGGCCCCCACCCCAGCTCCAACGGCCCAACCCCTGAGCGCCGGAACCATAGCTCCAGGGGTCTAACCCCTGGGGCCCCAACCACACCCCAGGAGCCCAACCCCTGGGGGCCCCAACACCAGCTCCATTGTCCAGACCCCTGAGCGCCTGAACCATAGCTCCAGGGGCCTAATCCCTGGGGCCCCAACACCAGCTCCAGGGGCCCAAACCGTGAGCGCCCCGAACCATAGCTCCAGGGGCCTAACCCCCGGAGGCCCCAACCCCAGGTCCAGGGGCCAAACCCCTGGAGCCCTTGACCCCAGCTCCAGGGGCCCAACCCCTGAGCGCCCGAACCATAGCTCCAGGGGCCCAATCCCTGAGCGCCCGAACCATAGCTCCAGGGTCCCAACCCCTGGGGGCCCCAACACCAGCTCCAGGGGCCCAACCCCTGGGGGACCCAACACCAGCTCCAGGGGCCCAAACCCAGAGCACCCTAACCATAGCTCCAGGGGCCCAAACCCTGGGGGCCCCAACACCAGCTGCAGGGGCCCAACCCCTCAGCGCCCGAAGCATAGCTCAAGGGGCCTAATCCCTGGGGCCCCAACACCAGCTCCAGGGCACCAACCCCTGTGGGCCCCAACACCAGCTCCAGGGTGCCAACCCCTGAGCGCCCGAACCATAGCTCCAGGGGCCTAATCCCTGGGGGCCCAACACCAGCTCCAATAACCCAACCACTGAGCGCCCGAACAATACTTCCAGGGGCCTGAGCCCTGAGGGCCCCAACACCAGCTCCTCGGGCCCTACCCCTGAGTGCCCGAACCATAGCTCCAGGGGCCTAACCACTGGGGGCCCTCACCCCAGCTCCAAGGGCCCAACCCCTGAGCGCCCGAACAATAGCGCCAGGGGCCTAACCCCCAGGGGCCCCAACCCAAGGTCTAGGGGTCAAACCCCTGGAACCCTTGACCCCAGCTCCAGGGTCCCAACCCCTGAGCGCCCGAACTATAACTCCAGGGGTCTAACCCCTGGGGCCCCAAAACCAGCTCCAGGGGCCCAACCCCTCAGCGCCCGAAACATAGCTCCAGGGGTCTAACCCCCTGGGGCTCCAAAACCAGCTCCAGGGGTCCAACCCCTGAGCGCCCGAACCATAGCTGCAGGGGCCTAATCCCTGGGGCCCCAACACCAGCTCCAGGGGCATAACCCCTGGGGGCCCCAACACCAGCTCCAGGGGCCCAACCCCTGAGCGCCCGAACCATAGCTCCAGGGGCCTAACCCCCGGGGGCCACAACCCCAGGTCCAGGGGTCAAACCCCTGGAGCCCTCGACCCCAGCTCCAGGGGCCCAACCCCTGAGCGCCCGAACCATAGCTCCAGGGGCCCAACCCCTGAGCGCCCGAACCATAGCTCCAGGGGCCTAACCCCGGGGCACCAACACCAGCTCCAGGGGTCCAACCCCTGGGGGCCCCAACACTAGCTCCAGGGGCCCAACCCCTGAGCACCCGAACCATAGCTCCAGGGGCCTATGCCCTGGGGCCCCAACACCAGCTCCAGGGGCCCAACCCCTGGGGGCCCCAACACCAGCTCCAGGGGCCCAACCCCTGAGAGCTCGAACAATACCTACAGAGGCCTAACCCCTGGGGGCCCCAACACCAGCTCCAGGGGCCCAACCCCTCAGCTCCCGAACTATAGCTCCAGGGGTCTAACCCCCGGGGGCTCCAAAACCAGCTCCAGAGGTCCAACCCCTTAGCGCCCAAACCATAGCTCCAGGGCCTAACCCCGGGGGCCCCAACACCAGCTCCAGTGGCCCAACCCCTGAGAGCCCGAACCATAGCTCCAGGGGCCCAACCCCTGACAGCCCCAACACCAGCTCCAGGGGCAAAACCCCTGAGCGCCCGAACCATAGCTCCAGGGGCCTAACCCCTGGGGCCCCAACACCAGCTCCAGGGGCCCAGCCCCTGAGGGCCCCAACACCAGTCCAGGGGCCAAACCCCTGAGCGCCCGAAGCATAGCTCGAGGGGCCTAACCCCTCGGGTCCCCAACACCAGCTCCAGGGGCCCAACCCCTGAGCGCCCGAACAATACCTCCAGGGGCCTAACCCCTGTGGGCGCCAACACCAGCTACAGAGGTCCAACCCCTGAGCGCCCGAACCATAGCTGCAGTGGCCTAACCCCTGGGGGCCCCAACCCCAGCTCCAACGGCCCAACCCCTGAGCGCCGGAACCATAGCTCCAGGGGCCTAACCCCTGGGGGCCCCAACCACACCCCAGGAGCTCAATCCCTGAGGTCCCAACACCAGCTCCATTGTCCCAACCCCTAAGCGCCTGAACCATAGCTCCAGGGGCCTAATCTCTGGGGCCCCAACACCAGCTCCAGGGGCCCAAACCGTGAGCGCCCGAACCATAGCTCCAGGGGCCTAACCCCCGTAGGCCCAATCCCAGGTCCAGGGGCCAAAACCCTGGAGCCCTCGACCCCAGCTCCAGGGGCCCAACCCCTGAGTGCCCGAACCATTGCTCCAGGGGCCCAACCCCTGAGCGCCCGAACCATAGCTCCAGGAGCCTAACCCCTGGGTGCCCCCACCCTAGCTCCAGGGGCCCAACCCCTGGGGCCCTCGACCTCAGCTCCAGGGGCCGAATCCCCGAGCGCCCGAACCATATCTCCAGGGGCCTAACCCCTGGGGGCCCCAACACCAGCTCCAGGGGCCCAACCCCTGAGCGCTCGAACAATACCTCCAGGAGCTAACCCCTGGGGGCCCCAACACCAGCTCCAGGGGCCCAACCCCTGAGCGCTCGTCCCATAGCTACAGAGGCCTAACCCCTGGGGGAACCCACCCCAGCTCCAAGGGCCCAAAACCTGAGCGCCCGAACCATAGCTCCAGGGACCTAACCCCTGGAGCCCCAACACCAGCTCCAGGGGCCCAACCCCTGACGGACCCAACACCAGCTCCATGCGCCCAACCCCTGAGCGCCCGAACCATAGCTCCAGGGGCCCAACCCCTGACAGCCCAACACCAGCTCCAGGGGCCCAACCGCTGAGCGCCCGAACAATAGCTCCAGGGGCCTAACCCCTGGGGCCCCAACACCAGCTCCAGGGGCCCAGCCCGTGGGGCCCCAACACCAGTCCAGGGGCACAACCCCTGAGCGACAAAGCATAGCTCGAGGGGCCTAACCCCTCGGGGACCCAACACTAGCTCCAGGGGCCCAACCCCTGAGCGCCCGAACAATACCTCCAGGGGCCTAACCCCAGTGGGCCCCAACACTAGCTCCAGAGGTCCAACCCCTGAGCTCCCGAACCATAGCTGCAGTGGCCTAACCCCTGGAGGCCCCCACTCCTGCTCCAACGGCCCAACCCCTGAGCGCCGGAACCATACCTCCAAAGGCCTAACCCCTGGGGGCCCCAACACCAGCTCCAGGGGCCCAACCCCTGGGGGCCCCAAAACCAGCTCCAGGGGCCCAAACCCTGAGCGCCCGAACCATAGCTCCAGGGACCTAACCCCCGGGGGCCCCAACCCCAGGTCCAGGGGCCAAACTCCTGGAGCCCTCGACCCCAGTTTCAGGGGCCTAATCCCTGAGCGCCCGAATCATAGCTCCAGGGGCCCAACCCGTGAGCGCCCGAACCATAGCTCCAGGGGCCGAACCCCTGAGCGACCGAACCATATCTCCAGGGGCCTAACCCCTGGGGGCCCGAAACCCAGCTCCAGGGGCCCAACCCCTGGGGGCTCCAACACCAGCTCCAAGGGCCCAACCCCTGGGGGCCCCAACACCAGCTCCAGGGACCCAACCCCTGAGCGCCCGAACAATACCTCCAGGGGCCTAACCCCCGGGGGACCCCAACACAAGCTCCCGCAGCCCAACCCCTGAGCGCTCGAACAATACCTCCGAGAGCCTAACCCCTGGGGGCCCCAACACCAGCTCCAGGGGCCCAACCCCTGAGCTCTCGAACCATAGCTCCAGGGGCCTAACCCCTGGGGGCCCCAACACCAGCTCCAGGGGCCCAACCCCTGAGCTCTCGAACCATAGCTCCAGGGGCCTAACCCCTGGGGACCCCAACCCAAGCTCCAGGGGCCCAACCCCTGACGGACCCAACACCAGCTCCAGGCTCCCAACCCCTGAGAGCCCGAACCATAGATCCAGGGGCCCAACCCCTGACAGCCCCAACACCAGCTCCAGGGGTAAAACCCCTGAGCGCCCGAACCATAGCTCCAGGGGCCTAACCCCTGGGGCCCCAACACCAGTTCCAGGGGCCCAGCCCCTGGGGGCCCCAACACCAGTCCAGGGGCCCAACCCCTGAGCGCCCGAAACATAGCTCGAGGGTCCTAACCCCTCGGGGCCCCAACACTAGCTCCAGGGGCCCAACCCCTGAGCGCCCAAACAATACCTCCAGGGGCCTAACCCCTGTGGGCCCCAACACCAGCTCCAGAGGTCCAACCCCTGAGCTCCAAACCATAGCTGCAGTGGCCTAACCCCTGGGGGCCCCCACCCCAGCTCCAACGGCCCAACCCCTGAGCGCCGGAACCATAGCTCCAGGGGCCTAGCCCTTGGGGGCCCCAACCACACCCCAGGAGCCCAACCCCTGGAGGCCTCAACACCAGCTCCATTGTCCCAACCCCTGAGCGCCCGAACCATAGCTCCAGAGGCCTAACCCCTTGGGCCCCAACACCAGCTCCAGGGGCCCAACCCCTGGGGGACCCAACACCAGCTCCAGGGGCCCAACCCCTGAGCTCCCGTACCACAGCTCCAGGGGCCTAACCCCTGGGGGCCCAAACCCCAGCTCCAGAGGCCCAAGCCCTGGGGCCCCAACACCAGCTCCAGGAGCCCAAACCCTGAGGGCCTCAGCACCAGCTCCAGGGGCCCAAACCCAGAGCGCCCTAACCATAGCTCCAGGGGCCCAACCCCTGGGGGCCCCAACACTAGCTCCAGGGTCCCAACCCCTGAGCGCCCGAACCATAGCTCCAGGGGCCTAACCCCTGGGGGCCCCAACACCAGCACCTCGGGCCCTACCCCTGAGTGCCCGAACCATAGCTCCAGGGGCCTAACCACAGGGGGTCCCCACCCCAGCTCCAAGGGCCCAACCCCTGAGCGCCCGAACCACAGCGACAGGGGCCTAACCCCCAGGGGCCCCAACCCCAGGTCCAAGGGCCAAACCCCTGGAGCCCTCGACCCCAGCTCCAGGGTCCCAACACCTGAGCGCCCGACCATAGCTCCAGAGGCCTAACCCCTGGGGCCCCAACACCAGCTCCAGGGGGACAACCCCTGGGGGCCCCAACACCAGCTCCAGGGGCCCAACCCCTGAGCCCCCGAACCATACCTCCAGGGGCCTAACCCCTGGGGCCCAAACACCAGCTCCAGGGGTCCAACACCTGGGGGACCTAACACCATCTCCAAGGGCCCAACCCCTGAGCGCCCGAACCATAGCTCCAGGTGTCTAACCCCTGGGGGCCCCAGCACCAGCTCCAGGGGCCCAACCCCTGAGCGCCCGAACCATAGCTCCACTTGCCTAACCCCAGGGGGCCCCCACCCCAGCTCCAGGGGCCCAACCCCTGGGGCCCTCCACCCCAGCTCCAGGGGCCCATCCCCTGAGCGCCCGAACCATAGCTCCAGGGGCCCAACCCCTGAGCGCCCGAACCATATCTCCAGGGGCCTAACCCCTGTGGGCCCGAACCCTAGCTCCAGGGGCCCAACCCCTGGGGGCCCCAACACCAGCTCCAGGGGCCCAACCCCGGGGGCCCCAACACCAGCTCCAGGGGCCCAACCCCTGAGCGCCCGAACCATAGCTCCATGGGCCTAACCCCTGTGGGCCCCAACACCAGCTCCAGGGGCCCAACCCCTGAGCGCCCGAACCATAGCTCCAGGGTCCTAACCCCCGGGGGCCCCAACCACAGCTCCAGGGGCCCAACCCCTGCGGGCCCCAACACCAGCTCCAGGAGCCCAACCCCTGAGCGCCCAAACCATAACTCTAGGGGCCTAACCCCTGGGGCCCCAACGTTAGCTCCAGGGTCCCAACGCCTGGGGGCCCCAACACCAGCTCCAGGGGCCCAACCCCTGAGCGCCCGAACCGTAGCTCCAGGGGCCTAACCCCTGGGGCCCAAACACCAGCTCCAGGGGTCCAACCCCTGGGGGCCCTAACAACAGCTCCAGGGGCCCAACCCCTGAACGCCTGAACCATAGCTCCAGGGGCCTAACCCCTGGGGGCCCTCACCGCAGCTCCAGTGGCCCAACCCCTAAGGCCCTAGAGCCCAGCTTCAGTGGCCCAACCCCTGAGCTCCCATACCACAGCTCCAGGGGCCTAACCCCTGGGGGCCCAAACCCCAGCTCCAGCGGCCCAACCCCTGGGGGCCCCAACACCAGCTTCAGAGGCCCAACCCCTGAGCGCAAAAACCATGCCTCGAGGGGCCTAACCCCTGGGGCCCCAACACCAGCTCCAGGAGCCCAAACCCTGAGGGCCTCAACACCAGCTCCAGGGGCCCAAACCCAGAGCGCCCTAACCATAGCTCCAGGGGCCCAACCCCTGGGGGCCCCAACACCAGCTCCAGGGTCCCAACCCCTGAGCGCCCGAACCATAGCTCCAGGGGCCTTACCCCTGGGGGCCCCAACACCAGCACCTCGGGCCCTACCCCTGAGTGCCCGAACCATAGCTCCAGGGGCCTAACCACAGGGGGCCCCCACCCCAGCTCCAAGGGCCCAACCCCTGAGCGCCCGAACCATAGCGCCAGGGGCCTAACCCCCAGGGGCCCCTACCCCAGGTCCAGGGGCCAAAACCCTGGAGCCCTCGACCCCAGCTCCAGGGGCCCAACACCTGAGCGCCCGACCATAGCTCCAGGGGCCTAACCCCTGGGGCCGAAACACCAGCTCCAGGGGGACAACCCCTGGGGGCCCCAACACCAGCTCCAGGGGCCCAACCCCTGAGCCCCCGAACCATACCTCCAGGGGCCTAACACCTGGGGCCCAAACACCAGCTCCAGGGGTCAAACCCCTGGGGGACCTAACACCATCTCCAGGGGCCCAACCCCTGAGCGCCCGAACCATAGCTCCAGGGGCCTAAGCCCTGGGGGCCCCAAAACCAGCTCCAAGGGCCAACCCCTGAGCGTCCGAACGATACCTCCAGGGGTCTAACCCCTGGGGGCCCCAGCACCAGCTCCAGGGGCCCAACCCCTGAGCGCCTGAACCATAGCTCCACGGGCCTAACCCCAGGGGGCAGCCCACCCCAGCTCCAGGGCCCCAACCCCTGGGGCCCTCCACCCCAGCTCCAAGGGCCCAACCCTTGAGCGCCCGAACCATAGCTCCACGGGCCCAACCCCTGAGCGCCCGAACCATATCCCCAGGGGCCTAACCCCTGGGGCCCCAACGTTAGCTCCAGGGGCCCAACCCCTTGGGGGCCCAACACCAGTCCAGGGGCCCAACCCCGGGGGCCCCAACACCAGCTCCAGGGGCCCAACCCCTGAGCGCCCGAATCATAGCTCCAGGGGCCTAACCCCTGGGGGCCCTAACCCCAGCTCCAGGGACCCAACCCCTGACGGCCCCAACACCAGCTCCAGGGGCCCAACCCCTGAGAGCCAAAACCATAGCTCCAGGGGCCCAACCCCTGACAGCCCCAACACCAGCTCCAGGGGCCCAACCCCTGAGCGCCCGAACCATAGCTCCAGGGGCCTAACCCCTGGGGCCCCAACACCAGCTCTAGGGGCCCAGCCCCTGGGGGCCCCAACACCAGTCCAGGGGCCCAACCACTGAGTGCTCGAAGCATAGCTCGAGGGGCCTAACCCCTCGGGGCCCCAACACCAGCTCCACGGGTCCAACCCCTGAGCGCCCGAACTATAGCTGCAGGGGCCTAACCCCTGGGGGCCCCAACCCAGCTCCAACGGCCCAACCCCTGAGCGCCCGAACCATAGCTGCAGGGGCCTAACCCCTGGGGGCCCTAACCCCACCCCAGAAGCCCAACCCCTGGGGGAACCAACCCCAGCTCCAGGGGCCCAACCCCTAGGGGCCCCAACACCAGCTCCAGGAGCCCAACCCCTGAGCGCCTGAACCATAGCTCCAGGGGCCTAACCCCTGGGGGCCTCAACCCCAGCTCGAGGGGCCCAGCCCCTGGGGGCCCCAACACCAACTCCAGGAGCCCAACCCCTGAGCGCCCGAACCATAGCTCCAGAGGCCCAACCCCTAAGCGCCCGAACAATAGCTCCAGGGGTCTAACACCCGGGGGCTCCAACCCCAGCTCCAGGGGTCCAACCCCTGAGCGCCCGAACCATAGCTGCAGGGGCCTAACCCCTGGGGGCCCCAATCCCAGCCCCAGGAGCCCAAACCCTGGGGGCACCAACACCAGCTCCAGGGGCCCAATCCCTGAGCGCCCGAACCATAGCTCCAGGGGCCTAACCCCCGGGGGCGCCAACCACAGCTCCAGGGGCCCAACCCCTGCGGGCCCCAACACCAGCTCCAGGAGAACAACCCCTGAGCGCCCGAACCATAACTCCAGGGGCCTAATCCCTGGGGGCCTCAACACCAGCTCCAAATGTCCAACCCCTGAGCGCCCAAACGATCCCTCCAGGGGCCTAACCCCTGGGGGCCCCCACTCCATCTCCAACGGCCCAACCCCTGGGCGCCGGAACCATAGCTCCAGGGGCCTAACCCCTGAGGGCCCCAACCCCAGCCCCAGGAGCCCAACCCCTGGGGGCCCCAACACCAGCTCCAGGGGCCCAACCCCTGAGCGTCCGAACCATAGCTCCAGGGGCCTAACCCCTGGGGCCCCAACACCAGCTCCACGGGCTCAACCAATGGGGGCCCCAACACCAGCTCCAGGGGCCCAGCCCCTCAGCGCCCAAACCATAGCTCCAGGGGTCTAACCCCCGGGGGCTCCAATCCCAGCTCCAAGGCCCAACCCCTGGGGGCCCCAACACCAGCTCCATTTTCCCAACCCCTGAGTGCCCGAACCATAGCTCCAGGGGCCTAACCCCAGGGGGCCCCAACCACAGCTCCAGGGGCCCAACCCCTGAGCGCCTGAATCATAGCTCCAGGGGCCCAACCCCTGAGCGCCCGAACCATAGCTCCAGGGGCCTAACCCCTGGGGTCCCCAACCCCAGCTCTAGGGGCCCAATCCCTACGGTCCCCAACCCCAGCTCCAGGGGCCCAACCCCTGGGGGCCCCAACACCAGCTCCAGGGTTCCAACCCCTGAGCGCCCGAACCATAGCTCCACGGGCCTAACCCCTGGGGGCCCCAACCAGAGCTCCAGGGGCCCAACCCCTGGGGGCCCGAACACCATCTCCAGGGGCCCAACCCCTGAGCGCCCGAACCCTAGCTCCAGGGCCCTAACCCCTCGGGGCCCCAACAGCAGCTCCAGGGGCCCAACCTCTGAGAGCCCGAACCATATCTCCAGGGGCCTAACACCTGGGGGCCCGAACCCCAGCTCCAGGGGCCCAATCCCTGGGGGCCCCAACACCAGCTCCAGGGGCCCAACCCCTGGGGGCACCAACACCAGCTCCAGGGGCCCAACCCCTGAGCGCCCGAACCATAGCTCCAGGGGCCTAACCCCTTGGGGCCCCAACCCCAGCTCCAGGGGCCTAACCCCTGGGGGCCCCAACACCAGCTCCAGGGGCCCAATCCCTGAGCGCCCGAACCATAGCTCCAGGGGCCTAACCCCTGGGGGCCCCAACCCCAGCTCCGGGGGCCCAACCCCTGGGGGCCCGAACACCAGCTCCAGGGGCCCAATCTCTGGGGGCCGCAACGCCAGCTCCAGGGGCCCAACCCCTGGGGGCCCCAACACCAGCTCCAGGGGCCCAATCCCTGAGCGCCCGAACCATAGCTCTAGGGGCCTAACACCTGGGGGCCCCAACCCCAGCTCCAGGGGCTCAATCCCTCGGGTCCCGAACCCCAGCTCCAGGGGCCCAACCCCTGGGGGCCCGAACACCAGCTCCAGGGTTCCAACCCCTGAGCGCCCGAACCATAGCTCCAGGGGCCTAACCCCTGGGGGCCCCAACCCCAGCTCCAGGGGCCCAACCCCTGGGAGCCCCAACACCAGCTCCAGAGGCCCAATCCCTGAGTGCCCGAACCATAGCTCCAGGGGCCTAACCCCTGGGGGCCCCAACCCCAGCTCCAGGGGCCCAATCTCTGGGGGCCGCAACGCCAGCTCCAGGGGCCCAACCCCTGGGGACCCCAACACCAGCTCCAGGGTTCCAACCCCTGAGCGCCCGAACCATAGCTCCAGGGTCCTAACCCCTGGGGGACCCAACCCCAGCTCCAGGGGCCCAACCCCTCAGCGCCCGAACCATAGCTCCAGAGGCCCAACCCCTGAGCGCCCGAACCATAGCTCGAGGGATCTAACCCCCGGGGGCTCCAACCTCAGCTCCAGGGGTCCAACCCCTGAGCGCCCGAACCATAGCTGCAGGGGCCTAACCCCTGGGGGCCCCCACCCCAGCTCCAACGGTCCAACCCCTGAGCGCCGGAACCATAGCTCCAGGGGCCTAACCCCTGGGGGCCCCCACCCTAGCTCCAACGGTCCAACCCCTGAGCGCCTGAACCATAGCTCCAGGGGCCTAACCCCCGGGGGCCCCAACCACAGCTCCAGGGGCACAACCCCTGCGGGCACCAACACCAGCTCCAGGAGCCCAACCCCTGAGCGCCCGCACCATAACTCCAGGGGCCTAATCCCTGGAGGCCTCAACACCAGCTCCAAATGTCCAACCCTTGAGCGCCCGAACGATCCCTCCAGGGGCCTAACCCCTGGGGACAACAACACCAGCTCCAGGGGTCCAACCCCTGAGCGCCCGAACAATACCTCCAGGGTCCTATCCCCTGAGGGCCCCAACAACAGCTCCAGGGGTCTAACCCGTGAGCGCCCGAACCATAGCTGCAGGGGTCTAACCCATGGGGGCCCCAACCCCAGCTCCAACGGCCCAACCCCTGGGCGCCGGAACCATTGCTCTAGGGGCCTATCCCCTGGGGCCCCTACCACAGCCCCAGGAGCCCAACCCCTGGGGGTCCCAACACCAGCTCCAGGGGTCCAACCCCTGGGGCCCCAACACCAGCTCCATTGTCCCAACCCCTGGGAATCCGAACCATAGCTCCAGGGGCCTAACCCCCGGGGGCCCCAACCACAGCTCCAGGGGCCCAACCCCTGCGGGCCCCAACAAAAGCTACAGGAGCACAACCCCTCGGGGCCCCAACACCAGCTCCAGGGGCTCAGCCCCAGAGCGCCCTAAACATAGCTCCAGGGGCCCAACCCCTGGGGGCCCCAACACCAGCTCCAGGGGCCCAACCCCTGAGCGCCCGAACCATAGCTCCAGGGGCCCAACCCCTGAGCGCCCGAACCATAGCTCCAGGGGCCTAACCCCTGGGGGCCCCAATCCCAGCTCCAGGGGCCCAATCCCTCGGGTCCCCAACCCCAGCTTCAGGGGCCCAACCCCTGGGGACCCCAACACCAGCTCCATGGTTCAAACCCCTGAGCGCCCGAACCATAGCTCCAGGGGCCTAACCCCTGAGGGCCCCAACCCCAGGTCCAGGGGCCCAACCCCTGGGGACCCCAACACCAGCTCCAGGGGCCCAACCCCTGAGCGCCCGAACCCTAGCTCCAGGGCCCTAACCCCTCGGGGCCCCAACAGCAGCTCCAGGGGCCCAACCTCTGAGAGCCCGAACCATATCTCCAGGGGCCTAACACCTGGGGGCCCCAACACCAGCTCCAGGGGCCCAACCCCTGAGCGCCCGAACCATAGCTCCAGGGGCCCAACCCCTGAGCGCCCGAACCATAGCTCCAGGGGCCTAACCCCTGGGGGCCCCAATCCCAGCTCCAGGGGCCCAATCCCTCGGGTCCCCAACCCCAGCTTCAGGGGCCCAACCCCTGGGGACCCCAACACCAGCTCCATGGTTCAAACCCCTGAGCGCCCGAACCATAGCTCCAGGGGCCTAACCCCTGAGGGCCCCAACCCCAGGTCCAGGGGCCCAACCCCTGGGGACCCGAACACCAGCTCCAGGGGCCCAACCCCTGAGCGCCCGAACCCTAGCTCCAGGGCCCTAACCCCTCGGGGCCCCAACAGCAGCTCCAGGGGCCCAACCTCTGAGAGCCCGAACCATATCTCCAGGGGCCTAACACCTGGGGGCCCGAACTCCAGCTACAGGGGCCCAATCCCTGGGGGCCCCAACACCAGCTCCAGGGGCCCAAACCCTGAGCGCCCGAACCATCGCTCCAGGGGCCTAACCCCTGGGGGCCGCAACCCCGGCTCCAGGGGCCCAACCCCTGGGGGCCCCAACACCAGCTCCAGGGTCCCAACCCCTGAGCGCCCGAACCATCGCTCCAGGGGCCCAACCCCTGAGCGCCTGAACCATAGCTCCAGGGGCCTAATCCCTGGGGCCCTAACACCAGCTCGAGGGTCCCAACCCCTGGGGGCCACAACACCAGCTCCAGGGGCCAAACCCCTGGAGCCCTCGACCCCAGCTCCAGGGGCCCAACCCCTGAGCGCACGAACCATAGCTCCAGGGTCCCAACCCCTGAGCGCACGAACCATAGCTCCAGGGTCCCAACCCCTGATCGCCCGAACCATAGCTCCAGGGGGCTAACCCCTGGGGCCCCAACACCAGCTCCAGGGGCCCAACCCCTGGGGGCCCCAAAACCAGCTCAAGTTCCCCAACCCCTGAGCGCCCGAACCATAGCTCCAGAGGAATAACCCCTGGGGCCCCAACACCAGCTCCAGGGGCCCAACCCCTGAGCGCCCGAACTATAGCTCCAGGGGCCTAATCCCTGGGGGCCCCAAAACCAGCTCCAAGGCCCAACCCCTGAGCGCCCGATCGATACCTCCCGGGGCCTCACCCCTGTGGGCCCCAACACCAGCTCCAGGGGCCCAACCCCTGAGCGCCCGAATCATAGCTGCAGGGGCCTAACCCCTGGGGGCCCCCACCCCAGCTCCAACGGCCCAACCCCTGAGCGCAGGAACCATAGCTCCAGGGGCCTAACCCCTGGGGGCCCAAACCACAGCCCCAGGAGCCCAACCCCTGGGGGCCCCAAAACCAGCTCCAGGGGCCCAACCCCTGAGCGCCCGAACCATAGCTCCAGGGGCCTAACCCCTGGGGCCCCAACAACAGCTTCAGGGGCCCAACCCCTGGGGGCCCCAACACCAGCTCCATTGTCCCAACCCCTGAGCGCCCGAACCATAGCTCCAGGGGCCTAACCACCGGGGGCCCCAACCACAGCTCCTGGGGCCCAACCCCTGCGGACCCCAACACCAGCTCCAGTAGTCCAACCCCTGAGCACCCGAACCATAACTCCAGGGGTCTAACCCCTGGGGGCCCCAACCACAGCTCCAGGGGCCCAAACCCTGGGGGCCGCACCACCAGCTCCAGGGGCCCAACCCCTGAGCGCCCGAATCATAGCTCCAGGGGCCCAACCCCTGAGCGCTCGAACCATAGCTCCAGAGGCCTAACCCCTGGGGCCCTAACACCAGCTCCAGGGGCCCAACCGCTGGGGGCCCCAACACCAGCTCCAAGGGCCCAAGCCCTGAGCGCCCGAGGCATAGCTCCAGATTCCTAACCCCCGGGGGCCCCAACCCCAGCTCCAGGGGCCCAACTCCTGGGGCCCTCGACCCCAGCTTCAGGGGCCCAACCCCTGAGCTCCTGAACTATAGCTCCAGGGGCCCAGCCCCTAAGCGCCCGAACCATAACTCCAGGGGTCTAATCCCCGGGGGCTCCAGCCCCAGCTCCAGGGGTCCAACCCCTGACCGCCCGAACCATAGCTCCAGGAGCCTAACCCCTGGGGGCCCCAATCCCAGCCCCAGGAGCCCAACCCCTGGAGGCCCCAATACCAGCTCCAGGGGCCCAACCCCTGAGCACCCGAACCATCGCTCCAGGGGCCCAACCCCTGAGCGCCTGAACCATACCTCCAGGGGCCTAATCCCTGGTTCTACAACACCAGCTCCAGGGGCCCAACCCCTGGAGGCCCCAACACCAGCTGCAGGGGATCATACCCCTGAGCGCCCGAACCATAGCTCCAGGGGCCTAACCCTTGGGGGACCCAACACCAGCTCCAGGGGCCCAACCCCTGAGCGCCCGAACCATAATCCAGGGGCCTAACCCCTGGGGACCCAACACCAGCTCCAAGGGTCCAACCCCTGGGGGCCCTAACTCCAGCACCAGGGGCCCAACCCCTGAGCACCCGAACCATAGCTCCAGGGGCCTAAACCCTGGGGGCCCCCACCCCAGCTCCAGGGGCCCAACCCTTGGGCCCTCGACCTCAGCTCCAGGGGCCCAACCCCTGAGCGCCCGCAACATAGCTCCAGGGGCCCAACCCCTGAGCGCCCGAACCATATCTCCAGAGGCCTAACCCCTGGGGGCCCGAACACCAGCTCCAGGGGCGCAACCCC
The DNA here is from genome assembly GCF_025201925.1 of Gopherus flavomarginatus. Classification (NCBI taxonomy): domain Eukaryota; kingdom Metazoa; phylum Chordata; order Testudines; family Testudinidae; genus Gopherus; species Gopherus flavomarginatus. The sequence continues at coordinate 63,510 of NW_026115159.1, forward strand.
TGGGGGCCCTACAACAGCTCCGGGGGCCCAAACCCTGGGGGCCCCAACACCAGCTCCAGGGACCCAACACCTGAGAGCCCGAACCATAGCTCAAGGGGCCTAACCAATGGTGGCCCCAACACCAGCTCCAGGGGCCCAACCCCTGAGCGCTCGAACAGTACCTCCAGGGGCTTAACCCCTGGGGGCCCCAACACCAGCTCCAGGGGCCTAACCCCTGAGCGCTCGAATCATAGCTACAGGGGCCTAACCCCTTGGGGCCCCCACCCCAGCTCCAAGGGCCCAAAACCTGAGCGCCCGAACCATTGCTCCAGGGGCCTAACCAGTGGGGCCCCAACCCCAGCTTCAGGGGCCCAACCCCTGACGGCCCCAACAACAGCTCCAGGGGCCCAATCCCTGAGAGCCCGAACCATAGCTCCAGGGGCCCAACCCCTGACAGCCGCAACACCAGCTCCAGGGGCCCAACCCCTGAGCGCCCGAACCATAGCTGAAGGGGCCTAACCCCTGGGGCCCCAACACCAACTCCAGGGGCCCAGTCCCTGGGGGTCCCAACACCAGTCCAGGGGCCCAACCCCAAGCGCCCAAAGCATAGCTCGAGGGGCCTAACCCCTTGGGGCCCCAACACCAACTCCAGGGGCCCAACCCCTGAGCGCCCGAACAATACCTCCAGGGGCCTAACCCCTGTGTGCCCCAACACCAGCTCCAGGGGTCCAACCCCTGAGCGCACGAACCATAGCTGCTGGGGCCTAACCATTGGGGGCCCCCACCCCAGCTCCAACGGCCCAACCAATGAGCACCGGAACCATAGCTCCAGGGGCCTAACCCCTGGGGGCCCCAACCCCAGCCCCAGGAGCCCAACCCCTGGGGGCCCCAACACCAGCTCCAGGAGCCCAACCCCTGAGCGCCCGAACCATAGCTCCAGGGTCCGAACCCCTGGGGGCCCCAACACCAGCTCCAGGGTCCCAACCCCAGAGCGCCTGAACCATCTCTGCAGGGGCCTAACCCTGGGGGCCCCAACCACAGCTCCAGTGGCCCAACTCCTGCGGACCCCAAAACCAGCTCCAGCAGCCCAACCCCTGAGCACCCGAACCATAGCTCCAGGGGCCTAACCTCTGGGGGCCCCCTCCCAAGCTCAAAGGGCCCAACCCCAGAGCTCCCGAACCATAGCTCCATGCAGGCAATCCTCTGTGCATTACCCTGCGTGACCACAAGGTGCCACTGTTGCTCAATGCGGGGAAATGCTCTGTGTATTACCTTGTGTGGCTACATGGTGTCACTGTTGCTCCATGCGGGGAAATGCTCTGTGCATTACCCTATGTGGTCACACGGTGGCACTCTTGCTCCATGCAGCAAATGCTCTGGGCATTACCCTGCATGGCCACACAGTCTTACTGTTGCTCCATGCGTGAAATGCTATGGATATTACTGTGATGGAGTAGGGACTGTATGTGTGGGGGATGGGAGAGCAGGGGGTGACTTTAGGTCAGGGGCCCCAACACCAGCTCCAAGGGCCCAACGCCTGAGTGTCCGAACAATACCTGCAGGTGCCTAATCCCTCGGAGACCCAACACCACCTCCAGGGGCCCAACCCCTGCACGCCCAAACCATAGCTCCAGGGGCCCAACCCCTGAGCGCCCGAACCATAGCTCCAGGGGCCTAAATACTCGGACCCCAACACCAGTTCCAGGGCCCTAACCCCTCGGGGCCCCAACAGCAGCTCCAGGGGCCCAACCCCTGAGAGCCCGAACCATATCTCCAGGCGCCTAACACCTGGGGGCCCGAACCCCAGATCCAGGGGCCCAACCCCTGGGGGCCTCAACACCAGCTCGAGGGGCCCAACCCCTAATTGGCCCCAACACCAGCTCCAGGGGCCAACCCCTGAGCGCCCGAACCATAGTTCCAGGGGCCTAACCCCTGGGGGCCCCAACCAAAGCTCCAGGGGCCCAACCCCTGAGCGCCCGAACCATAGCTCCAGGGGCCTAACCCCCGGTGCCCCAACCAGAGCTCCAAGGGCCTAACCCCTGGGGGCTCCAACACCAGCTCCAGGGTTCCAACCCCTGAGCACTCGAACAATACCTCCAGGGGCCTAACCCCTGGGGGCCCCAACACCAGCTCCAAGGGCCCAACCCATCAGCGCCCGAACCATAGCCCCAGGGGTCTAACAGCCGGGGGTTCCAAAACGAGCTCCAGGGGCCCAACCCCTGAGCGCCCGAACCATAGCTCCAGGGGCCTAACCCCTGGGGGCCCCCAGCCCAGCTCCAGGGGCCCAACTCCTGGGGCCCTAGACCCCAGCTCCAGGGGCCCAACCCCTGAGCGCCCGTACCACAGCTCCAGGGGCCTAACCCCTGGTCGCCCAAACCCCAGCTCCAACGGCCCAACCCCTGGGGGGCCCCAACACCACCTCCAGGGGCCCAACCCCTGAGTACCCGAACCATAGCTCCAGGGGCCTAACCCCTGGGGCCCCAACACCAGCTCCAGGAGCCCAACCCCTGGAGGCCACAACACGAGCTCCAGGGGCCCAACCCCTCAGCGCTCTAACCATAGCTCCAGGGGCCCAAACCATGGGGGCCCCAACACCAGCTCCAGGGGCCCAACCCCTCAGCGCCCGAACCAAAGCTCCAGGGGCTTAACCCCTGGGGGCCCCAACCCCAGCTTCAGGGGCCCAACCCCTGACGGCCACAACACCAGCTCCAGGGGCCCAACCCCTGAGAGCCCGAACCATAGCTCCAGGGGCCCAACCCCTGACAGCCCAAACACCAACTCCAGGAGCCCAAACCCTGAGCACCCGAACCATAGCTCTAGGGGCCTAACCCCTTAGGCCCCAACACCAGCTCCAGGGGCCCAGCCCCTGGGGGCCCGAACACCAGACCAGAGGCCAAACCCCTGAGCGCCCGAAGAATAGCTCGAGGGGCCTTACCCCTCGGGGCCCCAACACCAGCTCCACGGGCCCAACCCCTGAGCGTCCGAACAATACCTCCAGGGGCCTAACCCCTGTGGGCCCCAACACCAGCTCCAGGGGTCCAACCCCTGAGCTCCCGAACCATAGCTGCAGGGGCCTAACCCCTGGGGGCCCCCACCCCAGCTTCAACAGCCCAAGCCCTGAGCGCCGGAACCATAGCTCCAGGGGCCTAACTCCTGGGAGCCCAAACCCCAGTCCCAGGAGCCCAACCCCTGGGGGCCCCAACACCAGACCAGGGGCCAAACCCATGAGCGCCCGAAGCATAGCTCCAGGGGCCTAACCCCCGGGGGCTCCAACCCCAGCTCCAGGGGCCCAACCCTTGGGGGACCCAACACCAGCTGCAGGGTCCAACCCCTGAGCACCCGAACCATAGCTCCACGGGCCTAACCCCAGGGGGCCCCAAACACAGCTCCAGGGGCCCAACCCCTGAGGGCCCCAACACCAGCTCGAGCAGCCCAACCCGTCGGGGCCCCAACACCAGCTCCAGGGGCCCAACCCCAGAGCGCCCTAACCATAGCTCCAGGGGCCCAACCCCTGGGGGGTCCAAAACCAGCTCCAGGGGCCCAACCCCTCAGCGCCCCAACCATCCCTCCATGGGCCTAATCCCTGGGTCCCCAACACCAGCTCCAGGGGCCCAACCCCTGGGTTCCCCAACACCAGCTCCAGGTTCCCAAACCCTGAGCGCCCGAACCATAGCTCCAGGGGCCTAACCACTGGGGTCCCCCACCCCAGCTCCAAGGGCCCAACCCCTGAGCGCCCGAACCATAGCGCCAGGGGCATAATCCCTGGGGCCCCAACACCAGGTCCAGGGGCCAAACCCCTGGGAGCCCCAACACCAGCTCCAGGGGCCCAACCCCAGAGCTCCCGAACCATAGCTCCATGCAGGAAATCCTCTGTGCATTACTATGCGTGACCACAAGGTGCCACTGTTGCACAGTGCGGGGAAATACTCTGTGTATTACCATGTGTGGCTACATGGTGTCACTGTTGCTCCATGCCGGGAAATGCTCTGTGCATTACCCTATGTGGTCACACGGTGTCACTCTTGCTCCATGCAGCAAATGCTCTGGGCATTACCCTGCATGGCCACACAGTGTTACTGTTGCTCCATGCGTGAAATGCTATGGGTATTACTGTGATGGAGTAGGGACTGTATGTGTGGGGGATGGGAGAGCAGGGGGTGACTTTAGGTCAGGGGCCCCAACACCAGCTCCAGGGGCCCAACCGCTGGAGGCCCCATCACCAGCTCCAGTGGCCCAAACCCTGAGCACCGGAACCATAGTTCCAGGGGCCTAATCCCTGGGGGCCGAACACCAGCTCCAAGGACCCAACCTCTGAGCGCCCGAACAATACCTCCAGGGGCCTAACTCCTGGGGGCCCCAACACCAGCTCCTCGGGCCCTACCCCTGAGTGCCCGAACCATAGCTCCAGGGGCCTAACCACTGGGGGACCCCACCCAAGCTCCAAGGGAACAACCCCTGAGTGCCCGAACCATAGCGCCAGGGACCTAACCCCTGGGGCCCAAACCCCAGCTCCAGCGGCCCAACCCCTGGGGGCCCCAACACCAGCTCCAGAGGCCGACCCCTGAGTGCCCGAACCATAGCTCCAGGGGCCAAACCCCTGGGGCCCCAACACCAGCTCCAGGAGCCCAACCCCTGGGGGCCCCAACACCAGCTCCAGGAGCCCAACCTCAGAGCGCCCTAACCATAGCTCCAGGGGCCCAACCTCTGACGGCCCCAACACCAGCTCCAGGGGCCCAACCCCTGAGACTCCGAACCATAGCTCAAGGGGCCCAACCCCTGTCAGCCCGACACCAGTTCCAGGGGCCCACTCCCTGAGCGCCCGAACCATAGCTCTAGGGGCCTAAGCCCTTGGGCCCCAACACCAGTTCCAGAGGCCAAGGCCTTGGGGGCCCCAACACCAGACCAGGGGCCCAACCCCTGAGCGCCCGAAACATAGCTCGAGGGGCCTAACCACTCGGGGCCCCAACACCAGCTCCAGGGGCCCAAATCCTGAGTGCCCGAACCATAGCTGCAGGGGCCTAACCCCTGGGGGCCCCCACCCGAGCTCCAACGGCCCAACCCCTGAGCGCCGGAACCATAGCTCCAGGGGCCTAAGCCCTGGGGGCCCCAAACCTAGCCCCAGGAGCCCAACCCCTGGGGGCCCCAACACCAGCTCCAGGGGTCCAACCCCTGAGCGCCCGAACCATAGCTCCAGGGGCCTAACCCCTGGGGGCCCCAACCCCAGCCCCAGGAGCCCAACCCCTGGGGGCCCCAACACCAGCTCCAGGGGCTCAACTCCTCAGCGACCGAATCATAGCTCCAGGGGTCTAACACCCGTGGGCTCAAACCCCAGCTCCAGGGCCCAACCCCTGGGGTCCCCAACACGAGCTCCAGGGTCCCAACCCCAGAGTGCCCTAACCATAGCTCCAGGGGCCCAACCCCTGGGGGCCCCAACACCAGCTCCAGGGGCCCAACCCCTCAGCGCCCGAACCATAGCTCCAGGGGCCTAATCCCTGGGGCCCCAACACCAGCTCCTGGGTCCCAACCCCTGGGGACCCCAACACCAGCTCCAGGGTCCCAAACCCTGAGCCCCCGAACCATAGCTCCAGGGGCCTAATCCCTGGGGGCTAAACACCAGCTCCAAGGACCCAACCCCTGAGCGCCCGAACAATACCTCCAGGGGCCTAAACCCTGGGGGCTCCAACACCATCTCCATGGGCCCTACCCCTGAGTGCCCGAACCATAGCTCCAGGGGCCTAACCACTGGGGGCCCCCACTCCAGCTCCAGGGGCCCAACCCCTGGGGCCCTAGACCACAGCTCCAGGTGCCTAACCCCTGGGGGCCCAAACCCCAGCTCCAGCGGCACAAAACCTGGGGGCCCCAACACCAGCTCCAGGGGCCCAACCCCTTAGCGCCCGAACCATAGCTCCATGGGCCTAACCCCTGGGGCTCCAACACCAGCTCCAGGAGCCCAAACCCTGGGGGCCCCAAAAAAAACTCCAGGGGCCCAACCCCAGAGCGCCCTAACCATAGCTTCAGGGGCCCAATCCCTGGGGGCCCCAACACCAGCTCCAGGGACCCAACCCCTGAGCGGCCGAACCATAGCTCCAGGGGCTTAACCCCTGGGGGCCCCAACCCCAGCTTCAGGGGCCGAACCCCTGACGGCCCCAACACCAGCTCCAGCGGCCCAACCTCTGAGAGCCCGAACCATAGCTCCAGGGGCCTAACCCCCGGGGGTCCCAACCACAGCTCCAGGGGCCCAACCCCTTCGGGCCCCAACACCAGCTCCAGGGGCCCAACCCCTCAGCGCCCGAACCATAGCTCCAGGGGTCTAACCCCCGGGGGCTCCAACTGCAGCTCCAGGGGCCCAACCCCTGGGGGAGCCAACACCAGCTGCAGGGTTCCAACCCCTGAGAACCCGAACTATAGCTCCAGGGGCCTAACCCCAGGGGGCCCCAAACACAGCTCCAGGGGCCCAACCCCTGAGGGCCCCAACACCAGCTCGAGGAGCCCAACCCCTCGGGGCCCCAACACAAGCTCCAGGGGCCCAATCCCAGAGCGCCCTAACCATAGCTCCAGGGGCCCAACCCCTGGGGGATCCAAAACCAGCTCCAGGGGCCCAACCCCTCAGCGCCCGAACCATAGCTCCAGGGGCCTAATCCCTGGGTCCCCAACACCAGCTCCAGGGGCCCAACCCCTGGGGACCCCAACACCAGCTCCAGGGTCCCAAACCCTGAGCGCCCGAACCATAACTCCAGGGCCCTAACCACTGGGGGCCCCCACCCCAACTCCAAGGGCCCAACCCCTGAGCGCCCGAACCATAGCGCCAGGGGCCTTACCCCTGGGGCCCCAACACCAGCTCCGGGAGCCAAACCCCTGGGAGCCCCAACACCAGCTCCAGGGGCCCAATCCCAGAGCTCCCGAACCATAGCTCCATGCAGGAAATCCTCTGTGCATTACCCTGCGTGACCACAAGGTGCCACTGTTGCTCAATGTGGGGAAATGCTCTATGTATTACCTTGTGTGGCTACATGGTGTCACTGTTGCTCCATGCGGGGAAATGCTCTGTGCATTACCCTATGTGGTCACACGGTGTCACTCTTGCTCAATGCAGCAAATGCTCTGGGCATTACCCTGCATGGCACACAGTGTTACTGTTGCTCCATGCGTGAAATGCTCTGGGTATTACTGTGATGGAGTGGGGACTGTATGTGTGGGGGATGGGAGAGCAGGGGGTGACTTTATTTCAGGGGCCCCAACACCAGCTCCAGGGGCCCAACCCCTGAGCGTCCGAAACATAGCTCCAGGGGCCTAACCCCTGGGGGCCCCAACACCAGCTCCAAGGGCCCAACGCCTGAGCGCCCGAACAATACCTGCAGGGGCCTAACCCCTGGGAGACCCAACACCAGCTCCAGGGGCCCAACCCCTGCGCGCCCGAACCATAGCTCCAGGGGCCCAACCCCTGAGCGCCCGAACCATAGCTCCAGGGGCCTAAATACTCGGACCCCAAAACCAGTTCCAGGGCCCTAACCCCTCGGGGCCCCAACAGCAGCTCCAGGGGCCCAACCCCTGAGAGCCCGAACCATATTTCCAGGCGCCTAACACCTGGGGGCCCGAACACCAGCTCCAGGGGCCCAACCCCTGGGGGCCTCAACACCAGCTACAGGGGCCCAACCCCTGGGGGCTCCAACACCAGCTCCAGGGGCAAAACCCCTGAGCGCCCGAACCATAGTTCCAGGGGCCTAACCCCTGGGGGCCCCAACCAGAGCTCCAGGGGCCTAACCCCTTGGGGCTCCAACACCAGCTCCAGGGTTCCAACCCCTGAGCGCTCGAACAATACCTCCAGGGGCCTAAACCCTGGGGGCCCCAACACCAGCTCCAGGGGCAAAACCACTCAGCGCCCGAACCATAGCCCCAGGGGTCTAACGCCCGGGGGTTCCAAAAGGAGCTCCAGGGGCCCAACCCCTGAGCGCCCGAACCATAGCTTCAGGGGCCTAACCTCTGGGGGCCCCCACCCGAGCTCCGGGGGCCCAACTCCTGGGGCCCTAGATCCCAGCTCCAGGGGCCCAACCCCTGAGCACCCGTACCACAGCTCCAGGGGCCTAAACCCTCGGTGACCAAACCCCAGCTCCAGCGGCCCAACCCC